>NC_037674.1:16710819-16817090 GCF_003255815.1 Theropithecus gelada
CCCCCCCCCCCCCCCCCCGTGGGGGGGAGAGCAACCCCCCCAAAAAAAAAAAAAAAAAAAAAAAAAAAAAAAAAAAAAACCCCGTCTCAACTAAAAAATACAAAAAACTAGCCGGGCGAGGTGGCGGGTGCCTGTAGTCCCAGCTACTAGGGAGGCTGAGGCAGGAGAATGGTGTAAACCCGGGAGGTGGAGCTTGCAGTGAGCTGAGATCCGGCCACTGCACTCCAGCCTGGGCGACAGAGCAAGACTCCATCTCAAAAAAAAAAAAAAGAAAATATACCACCACCTATGCCAAAATTGGCATACTCTTAGGGAGCTTTCTTTTTAAATTCCCATGTGATGTCATGTGTTTGTAAGCTTACTGTATGCTGTAAGCTCCATGAAAGCCCAGACCCGAGTCCAGCTGCTCATCACTGCATCCCAGGGCTTGGCCCTCAGGAAGCACTTTTTAAGTATTAAGCTCACATTAAATATTTGTTGTATAAATATGAACATTCATTAAGTGTTCACTTAAGTGAGGTGTAGTAGATAGGTAGGAAAGAGAAACAAGCATTAAATGTGCTTTTTGTTGTTTTTTTCATTGGTTTTTTAAAATTCTCCTTCCTACCTTGCCCCTGGCCTGGTGATCACCCTGTACTTAGACTTTCAGCAGTGTGATCACATGATTAGCAAGGGGCTTCCCTCGCTTGCTTTCCGTAGACTCTGGTTTTATTCTTTTATCTTATCCTTTCATTCAAATGTGATTTTTACAAAGCACAGTCTTTTTTTTTTTTTTTTCTTTTTTTGAGATGGAGTTTCCACTCTTGTTCCCCAGTATGGAGTGCAATGGCACCATCTCAGCTTACTGCAACCTCCACCTCCCAGGTTCAAGCAATTCTCCTGCCTCCGCCTCCTGAGTAGCTGGGATTACAGGCGGCCACCACCATGCCCAGCTAATTTTTGCATTTTTAGTAGAGATGAGATTTCACTGTGTTGGCTGGGCTAATCTCGAACTCTTGACCTCTGGTGATCCACCCACCTTGGCCTCCCAAAGTGCTGGGATTACAGGTGTGAGCCACCATGCCCAGCCCCGAAACACAGTCTTAATTTTCTTTTCTATGTTCATATTGTTGCAGTAAACTAAGGAACGGAGAGACTAATACGGAGTACAGGAGGATTTGTTTTAGGCACACACCAGCTCAGAGGATTCACATCTGAAAGCTGAGCCTTGAACAAAGATAGCCGAGGTTTTTATAAGCAGCTTTACAGAAGCAAAATTAAAGCAATTAATCATACAGTAACAGGTTACATAATCTATAGCATAAAATAACTTGACTTAGCCAGTGGCCTTGTAGCTGCATTAAAAGGAAAAAAAGAACTGGCTAAATACAGACATTTGTAAAACATAATCATGCTAATCATGCTTAAGAAGCCTGGGAAAAGAGTAACAGTAAAAGAACTTGTGTTTCTCTTTTTTTTTTTTCTTTCAACCTTGCTCTGGAACAGGGAAGGGGTTGGGGGGAGGGTGGTGTCTGGAGCTTATTCCTTTGGCCTTGGGTATTCAGACAGCGTTATCTCTAACTGTCTTTAAAGGGAGCTGCTAGGCAGAGGAAAACTTGTTCTTTTCTTTTGAACTCTTGCCTTGCCACATTCTGGGCCTTAGCTTTTACTTTTCTTGGAGTGAATAAATGCAGCACTTATTATTATTATTATTTAAGTTTCTGCCTCAATATAGTCACTTGCTCAGTAGACTATCTAGGTTTCTTCATTTGTCCTTGCTAAGACAGTTAATCTTGCCATTTCTATTTTCCTCTTAATGTGCCCTATTATCTCCTATTCTCAAATTTACATCCTCATGACATTTGATAAGGCAGAGAACCAAATCTGCCACCAAAAATCTCATTATCCTACTTTTCTTCCTTTAACCCCTTTTCCCCCTCACTTTGGTACTTGTCTTTGGAAGGCAGCAATTATTTCTTATTTATCATCAAAATATTTTATTTTCTTTTTAAATTTGTAGCAGAATCACTCAGAGATAAAAATAAGTAATGCCACTGAATTCCAGAATCATGAAAAGCAGGAAAACCAGGATCTCAGAGCTACTGCAAATGTTCCTTCTCCACCAGATGAGCACCAAGGAGCTAAGAATGCTGTTTCCTCAGGTGAACGTGGAATAAATGGTATGTCAAGTGACTTGAAAAACCAAAATTGCTAGAAGTAGCTGGGTACGTTAGTTTCCTAGGACTGTCGTGACAAAGCACCACAAACTGGACAGCTTACAAAAACAGAAATTTACTCTTTCATAGTTCTAGAGGCTGGAAGTCCAAAATCGATGTGTCAGCAGGACCATGCTTCTCTGAGACTCTGGGTGGAATCCTTCCTTGCCTCTGACTACTTTGCGATGGCTGTCGACGCCTGGTGTTCCTTGGGTTGCAGCTGCATCATGCCAGTCTCTGGCTCTGACAGCGCATGATATTCTCCCTATATGTCTTCTTAATAGGACACCAGTCATATTGGATTAGGATCCACCCAAATAGGCCAAGCATAGTGGCTGATGCCTGTAATCCCATTACTTTAGGAAGCCAAGTCAGGAGGATTGATTGAGCCTAGGAGTTTAGGACCAGCCTGGGCAACATGGCGAGACCCTGTCTCTACAAAAAGTCAAAAGAATCAGCCAGCCATGATGGTGCACATCTGTGGTCCCAGCTACTCAGGAGGCTGAGGTGACAGGGTCGCTTGAACCCAGGAGGTTAAGGCTGCAGTGGGCCATCTTCATATCACTTCACCCCAGCATGGACAGAGTGACACCCTATCTCAAAAAATTAAAAGAACGTCCAAATGATGTCATTTTAACCTTAATACATCTGAAAAAAATTCCTATATCTAAATAAGGTCATATGACAGGTACCAGTGGTTAGGACTTCAACATATCTTTTAGGGGCCACAATTCAACCCATAGCACCATGTTATAGAATTTCTTTTTTTTTTTTTTTTTTTAGACAGAGTCTTGCTCTGTCACCCAGCCTGGAGTGCAAAGGTGCAATCTCTGCTCACTACAACCTCCACCTCCTGGGTTCAAGCAATTCTCCTGCCTCAGCCTCCCAAGTAGCTGGGATTACAGGTGCGTGCCACCAGGCCCAGCTAATTTTTGTATTTTTAGTAGAGACGGGCTTTCACCATGTTGGCCAGGCTGGTCTCGAACTCCTGACCTCGTGATCCACCCACCTCAGCCTCCCAAAGTGCCGAGATTACAGGCATGAGCCACCTCACCTGGCCTTCCTTTCTCTTCCTTTTGCTTACTAAACCTCTGCTCCTAAAAAATAAAAATAAAAATAAATAAATAAATGAAAATAAAATATCTCAGTATCAGTTTCACCTGGGCAAATCTGCTAGGGCCCTGAGCCTTGCCAGAGGAGGAGTTAGAGAGATTGAGGGAGGATAATCAATTCCAGTATTCACCAAGCAGTTAAATCTGGAATTTCTAATCCTGAGCCTTCTCATTTTCCCTAAAACTTTGAGTGTCATACTGAATCCAGAAAATTACAGGAAAAAATGTTCTGATTCCTTGGGTCTGAGATGGGCCTGAGAATCTTCAGTTTTTAACAAGTCTCCCAGGTAATTTTTTATTTTTTATTTTTTTGAGACAAGGTCTTGCTCTGTTGCCCAGGCTGGAGTGCAATGGTGCGATCTCAGCTCACTGCAGCCTTAGCCTCCCGAGTAGCTGGGACTACAAGCATGCACCACCATGCTCAGCTAATTTTTGTAGTTTTAGTAGAGATGGGCTTTCACCATGTTGCCCAGGCTAGTCTCAAACTCCTGAGCTCCAGTAATCTGCCCACTTCAGCCTCCTAAAGTGCTGGGATTACAGGTGTGAGCCACCATGCCTGGCCAATATTTTTCAATACAGGCCAGTTTTTTGTTCTCTGAGGTGGTTTGTCTAATATGTCCTCATGTTTAGATTCAGACTAGAAACTGTTGGCAGGAATCCCACAGAGCAATGCTGTTGCTTTCTCAGTAGGCACCCTAGGAGGCACAAGTGCTGGGTGTTCCTATGACTAGTCTTGTTAACTTCCATCCGTTGGTTATGGTGGTGTCTGCTAGGTTGTTCCTTTGTGAAGTTACTCTTTTACCACTTGTAATATATTAATAAGTATCCTGTGGAGAGTTACTCTACATAAGTATCCTTTTTTCGTTTGTTTCTTTTTGTTTTGAGACAGTATCTCTCTCTGTTGCCCAGGCGAGAGTGCAGTGACAGGATCTAGGCTCACTGCAACTTGTGCCTCCTAGTCTCAAGCAATTCTACTGCTTCAGCCTTCCGAGTAGCTGGGATTATAGGTGTGCACCACCATGCCTGGGTAGTTTTTGTCTTTTCAGTAGAGACAGGGTTTCACCATGTTGGCCAGGCTGGTCTCCAACTCTTAACCTCAGGTGATCTGCCCGCTTTGGCCTCCCAAAGTGCCAGGATTCCAGGCATGAGCCACCAAGCCCTGCCAAATACCCTGTTTCTCATGAAACTTTCACTTTCTGGTTTTACAGCCAAAGTCTAAGCAGAAGCCCCTGCAACCATTCCAACTCAGACAGAACATTGTTTTGCCTTGTTTTACGGATACATTGGGGAAACTTAAGGACAAGAACTTTAGAAATGGTATTTCTTGGAAACCTACTTGCTTGTAAATCAGTGATTGAAAGAAAATTTAAAAAAAAATTAAAAAGAGATGAAAGCTCATTGAATATTTTTAAAATAGATTACCTCAAGTTGAAAAAGATGTAAGATTGAGGCTTTCTTATATTTTAAGATTAGACTTATAGCTCTATAGCATATTATACGGGGCCCTTTATGGTTTAACCCGCTACCTGTCCTATTCTCAATGTACTCCACTCCCTCTTATGTACCCTACACTTCAGCAATTTCAGCCTACCTCAGTTTCTCTGAATGTCATTATTTCCACTGTACTATAACCTTATATATCACTATTGTTCCCTCTGCCTGGTATGGTTCTTTTCCTTCCTTGCCTAATAAATTCCATTAAGGTCAAAAAAATACGCGACAGAATTTGAGAAATAATTATGGTAAGTGAGAAAAAATTACCTAACCTAATATATACCATAATTTCAACTGGAGTTAATAATAATAATGATCTGGCTATAGTGGCACATGCCTGTAGTCCCAGCTACTCTGGAGGCTGAAGCAGAAGTATCACTTGTGCCCAGGAGTTTGAGACTTAGCTGGGCAACATAGTGAGACCCTGTCTCTTAAAAAAAGCAAACAGGCCAGGTGCAATGGCTCTCGCTTATAATCCTTACACTTTGGGAGGCCAAGGTTGGTGGATTACCTGAGGTCAAGAGTTCAAGACCAGCCTGGCTAACATGACAAAACCCGTCTCTACTAAAAATACAAAAATTAGCCGGGTATGGTGGCTAACACTTGTAATCCCAGCTACTTAGGAGGCTGAGGCAGGAGAATCTCTTGAACCCGGGAGGTTGCAGTGAACCAAGTTCACGCCACTGCTCTTCATCCTGGGCGACAGTGTGAGAGTCCATCTCAAAACAAACAAACAAACAAATGACCACAACCAAAATAAGCAGAAGAAGCAGAGGACCAGAGGAAATATGCCAGATGTTCATGGTGTTTCTTTGGCTGATTGGATTACCTGACTTTTATCACATCAGTTGTAACGATATTATGTTCATAATAAAAACTGAAAAAGTTGTTTTTTAACCAATACGTATATGTTTAAATTTAATTTATATTAAATACTGTTTTAACAATAGAGATGGGGTCAGGGTCAGGCATGGTGGCTCACTCCTGTAATCCCAGAACTTTGGGAGATCTAGGCGGACGGATCACGAGGTCAGGAGATTGAGACCATCCTGGCTAACATGGTGAAACCCCGTCTCTACTAAAAAATACAAAAAGTTGGCCGGGCGTAGTGGCAGGTGCCTGTAGTTCCAGCAACTTGGGAGGTTGAGGCAGGAGAATGGCATGAACCCGGGAGGCGGAGCTTGCAGTGAGCCAAGATCGCGCCACTGCACTCCAGCCTGGGCAACAGAGTGAGACTCCATCTCTTTAAAAAAAAAAAAAAGAGGGCCGGGCACGGTGGCTCAAGCCTGTAATCCCAGCACTTTGGGAGGCCGAGACAGGTGGATCACGAGGTCAGGAGATCGAGACCATCCTGGCTAACCCGGTGAAACCCCGTCTCTACTAAAAAATACAAAAAAATAGCCGGGCAAGATGGCGGGCGCCTGTAGTCCCAGCTACTCGGGAGGCTGAGGCCGGAGAATGGCGTGGACCCGGGAGGCGGAGCTTGCAGTGAGCTGAGATCCGGCCACTGCACTCCAGCCTGGGCGACAGAGCGAGACTCCGTCTCAAAAAAAAAAAAAAAAAAAAAAAAAAAGGAAAAAGAAATATGTGTAAGTTAACAGAGCATTTTCACATGGTAGGCTCTGCCAAGGTGGTTGTAGAAATAGCACATAAGGAGCACAAAGAATTAGTTACAGCATTCCTACGATTACAGGTCATATGCTTATTTCTGTGTCTTTGGATTTAGGTAACAAAGATTCAAAGGTACCTTCAAAAAGAAAGAAATCTATCTACACAGATGAGTCATCCAAACCTGGAAAAAATAAAAGAACTGCAATCACTACTACTCCAAGTAAGTTTTGTAGGCAAAGCCATAATAAATAATGGTTGCCCCACTTCAGACTGATGTTGGACTGGAACAGCTAAAAGCATAGAGGCTGGAACCAGTTTACATTCTAGTTCTCTCATCTTTTAGGCTTGAGATCTTGGGGAAATTACTCATCTTCAATAAACTCACTTCCTCAGTGTAAAGTGGAAATAGTTATACTATAGTACCTATTTCTTTTTTTTTTTTTTTTGAGACAGGGTCTTGCTCTCTCGCCTAGGCTAGAGTGCAGTGGCGTGATCTTGGCTCACTGCAACCTCTGCCTCCCAGGTTCAAGCAATTCTCCTGCCTCAGCCTCCCGAGTAGCTGGGATTACAGGTGTGCTCCACCACGACCAGCTGATTTTTGTATTTTCAGAAGAGACAGGGCTTCACCATGTTGGCCAGCATGGTCTCGATCTCTTGACCTCGTGATCTGCCTGCCTCGGCCTCCCAAAGTGCTGGGATTCCAGGTGTGAGCCACCCTGCCTGGCCTATAGTACCTATTTCATCAGGTTGATAGATACATAAATTGAGAATACTTTTTCCACTACTGCTTCCCTATCATGGCAAATAGCATGCAGCAAGGATTCAATAAACATCTGATGAATGAATGTACGAAGTACTTGTTACAATTCCCACCTTCTAATAAGTTTTTCATAAGTCTAAATGACTCTGTTTTTGGACATGTAATTCTTCTTCTCTCTTGTATTGTTGGAACATTGCTTGGCACATAGAATGTTGATTATTATATTTATAGTAGTTACAATGCTGCTCATCCTATATTCAAAATTCAGTAAATGTTCATATACTTAATCAGAACAGGATACAGCAGGGGTCAGCAAACTGCTGCCTCCCTTGGCCTGTCTTATATCCTTTGAGCTAATAATGGCTTTTATATTTTTTAAAGAATTTAAAAACAAGAAGAATGGCCAGGCATGGTTCTCACACCTGTAATCCCAGCATGTTGGGAGGTGCAGTGGGGTGGATCACCTGAAGTCGGGAGTTTGAGATAAGCCTGGCCAGCATGGTGAAACCCCATCTCTACTAAAAATACAAAAAAATTAGCTAGATATGGTGGCAAATGCCTTTAACCCCAGCTACTCAGAAAACTAAGGCAGGAGAATCGCTTGAACCCAGAAGGCGGAGGTTGCAGTGAGCCAAGATCACGCGATTGCACTCTAGCCTGGGTAATAGAGCAAGACTCCATCTCAAAAAAAAATAAATAAAATAAAAACAAGAAGAATATGAGACAAAGACCATATCATATGTGGCCATAAAGCCTAAAATCTTTTTTTTTTTTTTTTTTTTTTTTTTTTTTTTTTTTTTTTTTTGAGACGAAGTTTTGCTCTTATTGCCCAGGCTGGATACCTCCCGGGTTCAAGCGATTCTCCTGCTTCAGTGTCCCGAGTAGCTGGGATTACAGGCATGTGCCACCACACCCGGCTAATTTTTGTATTTTTAGTAGACAGGGTCTCTCCATGTTGTTCAGGCTGGTCTCAAGCTCCCGACCTCAGGTGATCTGCCCGCCTTGGCCTCCCAAAGTTCTGGGATTACAGTTGTGAGCCACCATGCCCAGCCAAGCCTTAAATACTTTTATCTAGCCCTTTATAGAATAAGTTTATCAGTCGTTGACATAGAGCATTATAAAGTATCAAATTCATGATTAAATAAAGACCACTTGTGACTAATTGGTAAGGGAGTAAATCTTCTACTGTCATCCTCTGGACTAAACCAAGATGTCAATTTAGTGAAATTTGTCAATGAGGAGATGGTGAATGTTTGATAGTTTATAAGACGAATGTGCTTTGCCCCTGAGTTTCCAAAAACTAAGTATTTTGAAATTAATGTTTTAGCAAAAATTATATTGAAGTTGAATGTCAGGGATGCAAAAAAGAGAATAAGTGTTAACAGAAAAACACAGAGAAGATAAATAGATTTTGTTTTGTTACTAATTTTTATATTGGGGGAACATTCTAGACTTTAAGAAGCTTCATGAAGCTCATTTTAAGGAAATGGAGTCCATCGATCAATATATTGAGAGAAAAAAGAAACATTTTGAAGAACACAATTCCATGAATGATCTGAAGGTATGTAGATAAAATTGTGTTCTTAATGGGACTAAACTGTTTGATTATAATTTTGAAATTATATAACACCATGGTAACAACAACTGGCTGTCACTCTACCAGTAGATTTGTTTGAGTTTAATATATCTTTATCTAAAACTTGCTTTCCCCTACTCTGAGAATTTTCAAAATCCTCTGGATAAAACTGAATCCATGGCCAAGCGCAGTGTCTCATGCCTGCAATCCTAGCATTTTGGGAGGCCAAGGCAGGTGGATTACCTCAGGTCGGGAGTTCAAGGCCAGCCTGGCCAACATAGTGAAACCCTGTCTCTACAAAAAAATACAAAAAATTAGCAGGGGTTGGCACACGCCTGTAATCCCAGCTACTCAGGAGGCTGAGGCAGGAGAATCACTTGAACCAGGAGGCCAAGGTTACAGTGAGCCGAGATCGCGCCACTGTGCTCTAGCCTGGGTGACAGAGTGAGACTCCGTCTGAAAAAACAGAAAACAGTGAATCCTGACTATGAGAAACTATTTCCAAAATGGCAATGTCATTCTACTTTCCATATTCAGATGTTTTGCCTATTACTTTCATTGAGGATGAACCAACTTACGGCTGAAGCCGTCTTCTTTCCCTTGTCCCTTACGTAAAGAAAAATGGGTGATTAATAATGGCAAACCTGAAGGGTTCCTGTGGTAACAGCTCCCTCTAGGGCTTTCAGTCCAAGTCCCACAGGACTCAAAGCCTCCTCAAAGTAAGAGAAGGTGATAAAGTCAACTCTGAGACTGAGTTAGCAGAGTAGTGAGTTAATAACATTCTAGCAAGTTGATGTTATTGGTATCTGGTGTTAAGGCAGTGCCGAAGGGAGGGCAAGAAACACATTTTTAAATATTTATTGATTTATGTATTTTCCTCATAAAGTCAGGGTCTCCCTGTGATGCCCAGGCTCTCCTTGAACGCCTAGGCTCGAGTGATCCTCCCACCTCGGCCTCCCAAAGTGCTGGGATTACAGGTGTGAGCCACCAGATTATATTTATTTCTATTCGCTGTATTTAATTCTTAACCCCATGTTTATTTTACATAACTTTCCTATTTCTCAAAAATAATTTAAGGCCTATTCTCAAAATAATTTGTTTATGGTATTAAATATAAAATAGTATAGTCAATTTATTTATTTATTTATTTATTTTTTTTTGAGACGGAGTCTTGCTCTGTCGCCCAGGCTGGAGTGCAGTGGCGCAATCTCGGCTCACTGCAAGCTCCGCCTCCCGGGTTCACACCATTCTCCTGCCTCAGCCTCCCGAGTAGCTGGGACCACAGGCGCCTGCCACCACGCCCGGCTAGTTTTTTGTATTTTTAGTAGAGACGGGGTTTCACCGTGTTAGCCAGGATGGTCTCGATCTCCTGACCTCGTGATCCACCCACCTCGGCCTCCCAAAGTGCTGGGATTACAGGCTTGAGCCACCGCGCCCGGCCTATAGTCAATTTAAAAGCACTGTTAGTGGGTACAGTATTGATTACCATCAGCCTCTCAGCTGAGTTTAAGTTTTCTGGCAGCTAGGGCCAAGAGGAAAACTCACCGGCTGATAAGTTGTAAATAATTTTATTTAAGTACCTAAGCTTCTTGGTGAGAAGCTTAATTGAAATAATAAACATTCATTTTAACAATGTAAAACCACTGTTACAACAATTTTTTTTCTTTTTTTTTTTTTGAGACAGAGTTTTGCTCTTGTTGCCCAGGCTGGAGGGCAGTGGTACGGTCTCAGCTCACTGCAACCATCTCCACCTCCCTGATTCAAGCGATTCTCCTGCCTTAGCCTCCCCAGTAGCTGAGATTACGGGCACCCGCCACCACACCCAACTAATTTGTATATTTTTAGTAGAGATGGGATTTCATTATGTTTGGCCAGGCTGGTCTCAAACACCTGACCTCAGGTGATCAACCCACCTCCCAAAGTGCTGGTATTACAGGCATGAGCCACCACTCCCATCCTCACTGTTACCACATTTGAAGGCACTGTTTATCAAACTTTTTTTTTTTTTTTTTTTTTGAGATGCAGTCTCACTCTGTCACCCAGGCTGGAGTGCAGTGGTGTGATCTTGGCTCACTGAAACCTCTGCCTCCCGGGTGCAACAGATTCTTTTGCCTCAGCCTACCAAGTAGTTGGGATTACGGGTGCCCACCACCACACCTGGCTAATATTTGTATTTGTAGTTTTATTTATTTATTTTTTTTAGACAGAATCTCATTGTGTTCCCCAGGCTGGAGTGCAGTGACACAATCTCGGCTCATTGCAAACTCTGCCTCCTGGATTCAAGTGATTCTCCCACCTCAGCCTCCCAAGTACCTGGGATTACAGGCGACCATCACCACGCCCAGCCAATTTTTGTTTGTTAGTTTGTTTTGACATGGAGTTTCGCTCTTGTTGCCCAATCTTCGCTCACCGCAACCTCCACCTCCCAGGTTCAAGCGATTCTCCTGCCTCAGCCTCCTGAGTAGCTGGGATTATAGGCGCTCGCCATCATGCCTGGCTAATTTTTTGTATTTTTAGTAGAGACGGGGTTTCACTATGTTGGCCAGGCTGGTCTTGAACTCCTGACCTTGTGATCCACCCACCTCAGCCTCCCAAAGTGCTGGGATCACAGGCATGAGCCATGTCCCCCAGCCCCTGCTACTTTTTATATTTTTAGTAGAGACAGGGTTTCACCATGTTGGCCAGGCTCCTGACTGGTCTCGAACTCCTGACTTCAGGTGATCCACCCACCTCGGCCTCCCAAAGTGCTGGGATTTCAGGCATGAGCCACCGCTCCTGTCCTCACTGTTACCACATTTGAGCATTTGAGGGCACTGTTTATCAGTCTCTCTTTTTTTTTTTTTTTTTTTGAGACAAGTGTCACTCTGTCACCTAGGCTGGAGTGTAGTGGTGCGATCTTGGCTCACTGCAACCTGCACCTCCCGGGTTTGACAGATTTCGCCAGCATGGCAAAACCCTGTCTCTACTAAAAATACAAAAAATACCTGGCCGTGGTGGTGCCTGTACTCCCAGCTACTCAGGAGGCTGAGACAGGAGAATCACTTGAACCCAGGAGGCGGAGGTTGCAGTGGGTGGAGGTCATACTATTGCACTCCAGCCTGGGCAACAGATCAAGACTCCATCTCAAAAAAACAAAAAAAAAATAGGCCGGGCGTGGTGGCTCACACCTGTAATCCCAGCACTTCAGGAGGCTGAGGCAGGCGGATCACCTGAGGTCAGTGGTTTGAGACCAGCCTCACCAACATGGAGAATCCTCGTCTCTACTAAAAAAACAAAATTGTCTCGGCATGGTGGTGCATGCCTGTAATCCCAGCTACTCGGGAGGCTGAGGCAGGAGAATTGCTTGAACCCGGGAGGCAGAGGTTGCAGTGAGCTGAGATCATGCTATTGCACTCCAGCCTGGGCAACAAGAGTGAAATTCCATCTCAGAAAAAATAATAAATTTACTTTAATTTAATATAAAAAAGCTTTCAGCCAGTCACAGTGGCTCACACCTGTCAATCCAGAACTTTGGGAGGGTGAGGCCGAAGGATCACGTGAACCCCGGTGTTCAAGACCAACCTGGGCAAATACAGTGAGACTCCATCTCTAAAGAAAAAAAAACAGTCAAGCTGCTGCTTTGTATATTTTGTAATATGGATGACATAATTTTCTAAGTAAAAGTTAAGAACAGAGCAAGAGGCCGGGCGCGGTGGCTCAAGCCTGTAATCCCAGCACTTTGGGAGGCCGAGACGGGCGGATCACGAGGTCAGGAGATCGAGACCATCCTGGCTAACACGGTGAAACCCCGTCTCTACTAAAAAATACAGAAAACTAGCCAGGCGTGGTGGTGGGCGCCTGTAGTCCCAGCTACTCGGGAGGCTGAGACAGGAGAATGGCGTAAACCCGGGAGGCGGAGCTTGCAGTGAGTTGAGATCCGGCCACTGCACTCCAGCCTGGGCGACAGAGCGAGACTCTGTCTCAAAAAAAAAAAAAAAAAAAAAAAAAAAGAACAGAGCAAGAACAACTGTCTCAACCATAAACTTCGAGAATTACCCTAGAAGATGTGTTGAATAAATGAATAGTTTATCTTACTTTGTAGTATAACTCCAGCCTGGTAGACCCATCTGAATGAGTTTAGTTCTAAAATAACACTGTTCACCCTGAATGTTTAAGGAATTGGCCTATCAGATGTATAACTTGGTATGATCTCCTTGGAGACTAGAGAATAAAAAAAACCAATTACAATAACTTCACCATACCTGAGATGAAGTTGCTCTTGGCACATTTGGGGCTTGATCGTTTGGATGGTGATGGACAATAATAAGCAGATATCCTAAAGAGAATCATTCTGGCTATGACAGCCTCTCTTTGACTTTCATGATAACAGAAGGCAGACTTGTTTGATCTAGTTGTCAAATGGCCTCTAAAAAGATCAGAAAACTATCTGAGTGTGGTGGCTCATGCCCATAATCCCACCTACTTGGGAGGCTGAGGTGGGAGGGTTGCTTGAGCCCAGGAATCAAAGACTAGGCTGGGCAACATAGCACAAGCCCATCTCAAATAAACAAACACATACATACCTACACTTAATTCATTTATTTTAATTAATTATTCTTTTTTTTTTTTTTTTGAGACGGAGGCTCGCTCTGTCGCCCAGGCTGGAGTGCAGTGGCTGGATCTCAGCTCACTGCAAGCTCCGCCTCCCGGGTTTACGCCATTCTCCTGCCTCAGCCTCCCGAGTAACTGGGACTACAGGTGCCCGCCACCACACCTGGCTATTTTTTTGTACTTTTAGTAGAGACGGGGTTTCACCGTGTTAGCCAGGATGGTCTCAATCTCCTGACCTCGTGATCCGCCCGTCTCGGCCTCCCAAAGTGCTGGGATTACAGGCTTGAACCATCATGCCCGACCAATTATTCATTTATAATAAAAAGATCAAAAACTTGTATTCCAAGGTACCTTGTATAGTTATAAATCTCTGTATTTTATAATTGTCTATTTTTATGCAGTTTTGCTTTTTCTCGATTTTTACTTATCTATATTAATGGTATATATTATCTAATTATATATATATAATTATTTTTCTTTTTTTTGAGACAGAGTCTCACCCTGTCACGCAGGTGGTAATTCAGTGATGCAGTGATGGTTCACTGCAGCCTCAACCTCCTGGGCTCAGGTGATCCTCACACCTCAGCCTCCTTAGTAGCTGGGACGATAGTCATGCACTACTACACCCGGCTATTTTTCAGTATTTTGCAGAGACAGCCCTCACTGTGTTGTCCAGGCTGGTCTCAAACTCCTAGGCTCAAGCACTCCTCCCTCTTCTGCCTCCCAAAGTACTGGGATAACAGGCATGAGCCACCAGATTATATTTATTTCTAGTCCCTGTATTTAATTCTTAACCTACATTTTTACTTTTCTAAATATTAATTTCAATTGTCATATCTCAGTTGACAGGTAATAAAGTTAATTTTTTCTGCTTGCAATAGATCTTAGACCAATGATAATAAGATATTCAGTTACTCTTTGTGCCTTGACAGTATCTAAGAAAGATACCCTAAGTGAAACC
Source organism: Theropithecus gelada (assembly GCF_003255815.1). Taxonomy (NCBI): domain Eukaryota; kingdom Metazoa; phylum Chordata; class Mammalia; order Primates; family Cercopithecidae; genus Theropithecus; species Theropithecus gelada. The sequence goes on from NC_037674.1 coordinate 16,725,119, forward strand.
CTTCAAGCATTTATTTCCGTCCCTCTTTTTGTTTTTTGTTTTAAAGGACTTAAAAAAGCTATTGTTTGGGGATAGAGAGAGGGTGGAATTATTTGTAGATTCCACATGTTAAATATATAAGTTCTAAAAATATATATATACACACACACACACATATATATATATATATAAAAAATAAGTTCTTTAGGTTTGTTTTTATAGAGACAAGATCTCCTAATGTTGCCCAGGCTGGTCATGAACTCCTGGGCTTAAGCGATCCTCCTGCCTCAGCCTCCCAAAGTGCTGAGATTGCAGGGTGTGAGCCACTGCACCTGGCCTAAGTTTATATTTAATAAACTGTATATAATGTCTCAAAGCTTCCGTATTTCCTAAATAATCTCTTTTTTCCCCCCTTTTTGACTACAAAGGACTGTTTTTCTACATTATGTCTCTAGTTAGAAAATGTCTGGCTAGGCTGGGCGTGGTGGCTCACGCCCGTAATCCCGGCAGTTTGGGAGGCTGAGACAGGCAGATCACAAGGTCAGCAGTTCAAGACCAGCCTGGCCAACATAGTGAAACCCCGTTTCTACTAAAAATACAAAAATTAGCCAAGTGTGGTTGCAGACGCCTATAGTCCCAGCTACTTGGGAGGCTGAGGCAGAAGAATTGCTTGAACCTGAGAGGTGGAAGTTGCAGTGAGCTGAGACTATGCCATTGCACTCCAGCCTGGGTGAAAGAAACAGACTCCGTCTCAAAAAGAAAAGAAAACAAAATGCCTAGATAGCTGGGCACAGTGGCTCATGCCTATAATCCAAACACTTTGGGAGACAAGGCAGGCAGATCACTTGAGGTCAGGCATTTGAGACCAGCCTGGCCAACATGGCAACATCCTGTCTCTAAAAATACAAAAATTAGCTGGGCATGGTGGCAGGTGCCTATAATCCCAGCTACTCAGAAGGCTAAGGTGGGAGGATTGCTTGAACCTGGAAGGTGGAGATTGCAGTAAACCCATATGGTGCCACTTCACTTCAGCCTGGGCAACAGAGCCAGACTCTGTCTCAAATTTTAAAAAAAAGAAAGAAAATGCCTGGGTCCATAGCAGCTGGGAAAGACTTTCTTGTAACTGATTACTCAGCCACAACCGGAAATTGCTCTTTATAGCAGAATCCTCATAGCGATAAATGGCAGGTAACTGTGGAGCCAGCGAGACAGGTAGAATAGGATGAGGTGAGGTAGTGGGGAAGGGAAAGATTCCAAATGGAGTTACAAATGAGGAATGAAACAGGGATAAATGGAAATGCTCTTCTGAACTTTGCCTAGGAGACAATACTGTATCAGAAGCCAAGCCTTTTTTTTTTTTTGGAGATGTAGTCTCACTCTGTTGCCAGGCTGGAGTGCAATGGCATGATCTCGGCTCACTGCAACCTCCGCCTCCCGGGTTCAAGTGATTCTCTTGCCTCAGCCTCCTGAGTAACTGGGACTACAGGCACGTGCCATGATGCTCAGCTAATTTTTGTATTTTGAGTAGAGAAGGGGTTTCACCATGTTGGAGAGGCCAAGCTTTTAAAATGGTGCATTTTCTCTTCAGCAGCATCCCATCAATAAGGGAGGGGTCAGGACTCCAGTACCTCCAAGAGGAAGACTCTCTGTGGCTTCTACTCCCATCGGCCAACGACACTCGCAAGGCCGGTCTTGTGGCCCTGCAAGTCAGAGTACCTTGGGTCTGAAGGGGTCACTCAAGCGCTCTGCTATCTCTGCAGCTAAAACAGGTGTCAGGTAAAGAAATCACTTCAAAATGTAATCATGAACAAGATTTCACATGGATCATATAAAAAAATTTTTTTTAATTAGCAAATAATATTCGTACATACTCATGGGGGTACGTAGTGATATTTCCTTTTTTTTTTTTTTTTTTTTTGAGACAGAGTTGCGCTCTGTTGCCCAGGCTGGAGTGCAGTGGCGCGATCTCAGCTCACTGCAACCTCCACCTCCTGGGTTCAAGCGATTCTCCTGCCTCAGCCTCCCGAGTAGCTGGGACTATAGGTATGTGCCACCACACCCGGCTAATTTTTTGTATTTTTAGTAGAAATGGGCTTTCATCATGTTAGCCAGGATGGTTTCAATCTCCTGACCTCATGATCCACCCGCCTCAGCCTCCCAAAGTGTTGGTATTACAGGCGTGAGCCACCGCGCCTGGCCCATAGTGATGTTTTAATATATATATTGTATGGTAGTCAGATCAGGGTAATTAGCATATCCATCATTTCAAACAGTTATCATTTCTTTATATTTAGTATCCTCCTTCTAGCTATTTGAAACCACCATGCCCAGCTAATTTTGCAAGGTCTCACTATGTTGTCCAGTCTGGTCTTGAACTCTTGGGCTCAAGTGACCCTCCCCCCTTGGCCAACCAAAGTGCTGGGATTACAAACATGCAGTTGCACCAGCCTTTCTTTTTTTTTTTTTTTTTTCCAGATAGAGTCTCACTCCATTGCCTAGGCTGGACTGTAGTGGTGAGATCTTGACTCACTGTAATCTCCTCCTCCCAGGTTCAAGCGATTCTCAGCCTCCCAAGTAGCTGGGACTATAGGCACGTACCACCACAACCAGCTAAGTTTTCCTTTTTAGTAGAGACGGGGTTTCACCATGTTGGCCAGGCTGGTCTCAAACTCCTGACCTCAGGTGATCCACCTGCCTCGGTCTCCCAAAGTGCTGGGATTACAGGCGCAAGCCACCACACCTGGCCGCACCCGGGTATACATACCTCTTAAATTTCTCATTCAAATTGTGAATTGTTTTCCTGATTTCATTGACTTGTCTGTATTATTTTGTGTGTCTCACAGAGTTGCCCTAAGATTATTATTTTGAATTCTTTTTCTGGTATTTCATATATTTCCCTATGAATTGGGTTATTGGAGAATTACCATTTTTCTTTGGAGGTGACTTGTTTCCCTACGTTTTCATGGTTTATGTGTCCTTGCATTGATTTCTACACATCTGTTAGGAAAGTGACCTCTTCCAGTTTTATAGAGGAGGTTTCATAGGGAAGAACATACTCACATGAATAGGTCTTGGGGTGTCAGTTAAGTGGGGTGTGTTGGCCTTGGTTCTAAGTGGGCACAGGAATATAGTCGCTGTGTAGTTTCTCCAGCTGTAGTGCATTTGAGTGGCATTTGTAAGTCTCTCAGTAGCCTAGGCTAAGAGAGTTGGTGGTGATGGTGGCTTTGCCAGGTTTGGGACCATGGGGCTGTTTCTCAGCCCTGGTATGCAGTTGCATGGCTGCTTGGCTGACCTTGGGGCATATCTACCAGAGGCTGCTTACAACACTGCCTCTCAGGCCCTTACTAGGAGTACAGGGGCATTGGGCAGGTCAGGGGCTTCTCTGCGGGGGTGAGGCATCTCACAGCTGTTTCTCAGGCCCTAGCCACAGGCACATAGCCACTCAGCCAGCACCGGAGTACTCCGAAAGTACTGGGATTATAGGTGTGAACCATCTCACCCAGCCTGCTCGTGTTTTAATCAGATTTTTTTTCCTATTCCTCCAATGTAGTTTTTAAAACTTAAAAATATCTTTAAGTTTAGAAGTCTATTTATTGAATTAGCTTGGAATATGAAGTACCTATAATTGGTAGTTCTGATTTCATTTAAGAACACCATGGTCCAGGAGCGGTGGCTCATGCCTGTAATCCCAGCACTTTGGGAGCCCGAGTCGGGTGGATCACCTGAGGTCAGGAGTTCAAGACCAGCCATGACCAACATGGTGAAACCTCGTCTGTACTAAAAATACAAAATTATCTGGGCATGGTGGTGCGCACCTGTAATCCCAGCTGCTTCAGAGGCTAAGGCAGGAGAATCGCATGAACCCAGGAGGTGGAGGTTGCAGTGAGCCAAGATCATACCATTGCACTCCAGCCTGGGCGACAGAGTGAAACGTCGTCTCAAAAAAAAAAGAACACCATGGTCAGAGGGTTGGCCCTTCACTGCAATGTACAGGTGGGTCTGGACTTCACACCATAAGATACCATTAATTGAATGAAGGCTCATTGTTATTTCATGAACCATTAAGAAAAATCAGACTAGGCTTGGTGGCTCACGCCTGTAATCCCAGCACTTTGGGAGGCCAAGGCGGGCAGATCACGAGGTCAGGAGTTCAAGACCAGCCTGGCCAATATAGTGAAACCCCATCTGTACTAAAAATACAAAATTAGCCAGGCGTGGTGGTACATGCCTGTAATCCCAGCTACTGGGGAGGCTGAGGCAGTAGAATCACTTGAACCTGGGAGGCAGAGGTTGCAGTGAGCCAAGATCACACCATTGCACTCCAACCTGGGTGACAGAGCGAAACTCCATCTCAAAAAAAAAAGAAAAAAATTAGCCAGGTGGCCGGGCGCGGTGGCTCAAGCCTGTAATCCCAGCACTTTGGGAGGCTGAGACAGGCGGATCACGAGGTCAGGAGATCGAGACCATCCTGGCTGACACGGTGAAACCCCGTCTCTACTAAAAAATACGAAAACTTAGCCGGGCGAGGTGGCGGCGCCTGTAGTCCCAGCTACTCGGGAGGCTGAGGCAGGAGAATGTCGTAAACCCGGGAGGTGGAGCTTGCAGTGAGCTGAGATCCGGCCAATGCACTCCAGCCTAGGCGACAGAGCGAGACTCCGTCTCAAAAAAAAAAAAAAAAAAAAAAAATTAGCCAGGCACAGTGGCACACACCCATAGTCCTAGCTACTCGGGAGGCTGAGGCAGGAGGATGGCTTAAACCTAGGAGGCAGAGGTTGTAATGAGCTGAGATCACACCACTGCACTCCAGCCTGGGTGACAGAGCCAGAACCTGTCTCAAGAAAAAACCCGGCCGGGCGCGGTGGCTCAAGCCTGTAATCCCAGCACTTTGGGAGGCCGAGACGGGCGGATCACGAGGTCAGGAGATCGAGACCATCCTGGCTAACACGGTGAAACCCCGTCTCTACTAAAAAAATACAAAAACTAGCCGGGCGAAGTGGCGGGCGCCTGTGGTCCCAGCTACTCGGGAGGCTGAGGCAGGAGAATGGCGGGAACCCGGGAGGCGGAGCTTGCAGTGAGCTGAGATCCGGCCACCGCACTCCAGCCTGGGCGACAGAGCCAGACTCAGTCTCAAAAAAAAAAAAAAAAAAAAAAAAAAGAAAAAACCCTACCAATTAACTACTGACATCTTATGAATTGTAAAAACACATCCCAATTTCAGAGATGTTAAAATGTAGAAAAAATACTATCAGTGAATCAATCAAATACATTTGTGGCAATTTGCCATATGTAAAGAATGGTACAGAATGGGTTTATTTCTCTACCACTCAAATGAATGACATTCTTTTAGGAAGTTACAAGACCTGTTCTCACCACTCATCTAGCATAGCAGTCTTCTGCTCCCTGTGACTTCCCCTCACAAGGAGGAGGAGGAGAGAGGAAGGAGGAAGAAGAAGAAGAAGAAGGGGAGCTTTTGGCTTGCCTCTTGGACTATAATGAGACCTCCAGGCCTATTCCTCCAGCACCATCACAGGGAGAGCAGAAAAGACAAGAACATATTTTACAAATAATGTTAGTTGATATGTGATTTACTTTAGCATTAGCCTTTTAGGAATATGTCTCTTCTGCAAAAGAGGTTCATTCCTATGACAAGTATTAATTGAGGCCCTTTTCACTGCTTGCTGATAGTCAAGTGGTTTTATTTATAAGCTAGACACAAGTTACTCTTGCCACAGTACTCATGTCTTGTACTCTGCTGTCCTATTTAGGTTTTCAGCTGCTACTAAAGATAATGAGCATAAGCGTTCACTGACCAAGACTCCAGCCAGAAAGTCTGCACATGTGACCGTGTCTGGGGGCACCCCAAAAGGTGAGGCTGTGCTTGGGACACACAAATTAAAGACCACCAAGGGGAATTCTGCTGCTGGTAAAAAATAAATAAATCTGCTTCATTTTTAAGCCATGTAACTTCCCAAAATGATCAGGTGTATCTGTTTTCTTTTTTTCTTTTTTTTTTTTTTTTGAGATGGGAGTTTCACTTTTGTCATGCAGGCTAGAGAGCAATGGCGCGATCTTGGCTCACTGCAACCTCTGCCTCCCAGGTTAAAGCAATTCTCCTGCCTCAGCCTCCTGAGTAGCTGGGATTACAAACATGCACCACCACACCCAGCTAATTTTGTATATTTAATAGAGACGGTTTCCCCATGTTGGTCAGGCTGGTCTCAAACTCCTGACCTCAGGTGATCCGCCTACCTCGGCCTCCCAAAGTTCTGGGATTACAAGAGTGAGCCACTGCGCCCGTCCTGTATCTGTTTCCTTAAACCCTTTCCATTTCTATAAAATCACAAACAAAAATTTTACCATAGTATATTTTTCATTGTGTACTAGTGAGGGAAATGCCAGAGACATAAGCAAAAACCAGATATCTGCCTGAGAGCTCCATCTAATCCTAAAATGGTGACCCTCCGGGAAGGGCACTGTGCCCCTTGTAGGACTCAGGGATTCGGAGGACGAGCACAGTATTCATTACAGCCTCGGATTGGTCCTAGAGGACTCTGACACTAACAGGATCCCAGACCACAGACTTCATGTTTCATGATTCAACCATGTTGATTCATTTTCACTGTATTTTTCAGTGGTATGGGTATATGTCAGTTTATCTATTTTACTATTCATGAACATGTGGGTGGTTCCAGCTTTCATTATTATATGTGATGTTGCTGTGAATACTCTTAAACATGTCTCCTGTACATGTGCAAGAGTTTCCCTAGACCTAGGAGCAGAACAGCTGGATTGGAAAATATGCAGATATTTACTGTCTTGGATGAATTGTACCAATCTATGCTTCCAGCAGCAGTGTATGGCAGCCCCTTATTCTATTCCCTATCAGCATTTGATATTGATACAGTGGGATAGCTTGAACACAGGGTTTTGTGCTTTTTTTAACTAGGTGGTCTTAGATCCTGATTGCTGTTTCACAGATGTAGGCAAGAGTTCACATCTGGCAATGACCTGTGGCTTCCCCCTGTGAAAAGAAAGGATTGGCCGGACGCAGTGTCTCTTGCCTGTAATCCCAGCACTTTGGGAGGCCGAGGTGGATGGATCACTTGAGGTCAGGATTTTGAGACCAGCCTGGCCAACATGGTGAAATCCTATCTCTACTAAAAATACAAAAATTAGCCAGGCATGGTGGCATGCATCTATCGTCCCAGCTATTCAAGAGGCTGAGGTAGGAGAATCACTTGTACCAGGAAGCAGAGGTTGCAGTGAGCTGAGATTGTGCTACTGTACTCCAGCCAGCCGGGGCAATACAGTGAGACCCTGTCTCAAAAAGAAGAAAAAAAGAGAGAGAGAAAGGATTAACTGATGGCTGACTGTAGCAAAAAGGCTAACTAAACTACGCCATCCTTAGGCTGGGCATGGTGGCATGGAGATCAACCTGGCCAACATGGCAAAACCTCATCTCTACTAAAGTTACGAAAATTAGCCGGGCATGGTAGCACTTGCCTGTAATCTCAGCTACTCGCTTGAGAATCACTTGAACCCAGGAGGCGGAGGTTGCGCTGAGCCGAGATCACATCACTGCACTCCAGCCTGGGAGACAGAGCAAGACTCCATCTCAAAAAAATAAAAATAAACTATACCATCCTGGATATTTTTAGCTTCACGGTACAAAAATTCATATTCTTTTTTTTTTTGAGACGGAGTCTCGCTCTATCACCCAGGCTGGAGTGCAGTGGCACCATCTCGGCTCACTGCAACCTCCGCCTCCTGGGTTCAAGCGATTCTTCTGCCTCAGTCTCCCAAGTAGCTGGGACTACAGATGCCCGCCACCACACCTGGCTAATTTTTGTATTTTTGGTAGAGATAGGGTGTCACCGTATTGGCCAGGTTGGTCTCGAACTCCTGACCTCGTGATCTGCCCGCCTCCGCCTCCCAAAGTGCTAGGATTACAGGTGTGAGCCACCGTGCCCAGCCAAAAATTAAAATTCTGAAGTGATAAGAGCCCTTATTATTAATATTCTTGACTTTAAACAATCCTGCCTCAGCCTTCCAAAGTGCTGAGATTATAGGTATGAGCCACCAGGCCATGAATCTTCTCAACTATGTGATTAGGTTCTTTTTATGTTTATTTATGTTAATGATAATACTATTAATAATATGTAATTTTTATGGAACTTATCAGAGAAATAAGCTGAAAAATTACCGTTCTTTCTTTCAACAGAATTCTAAACTTCCATCTGATCTTAGGAAATGTCATGATATTCAGAACATTTACAAAGCTACTTAGCAAAGGAAACTAATCTCAATGCTTAGGTTTCCTCAATTATTGTTTTCTTCTCTTTTCTCCATTTTAACCCTTATTTCAGACTCTTTCATCTATTTCAGACAATCTATTCATGTAGATTGTCTTAGTCCTTTGGGGCTGCTATTATATAACAAAGCACCGAAGACTGTGTCTTATAAACAGCAGGAATTTCTCTCTCATAGTTCTGGAGGCTGGATGAGGGCAGATCAGGGCACTAGCATGATTCTGGTGAGGGCTCTTTTCCAGGTAGCAGACTACCAACTTCTTGTTGTATGCTCATGTGGCAGAAAGAGAGCTAGAGAAAATTCTGTGGGGTACCTGAATCCCATTCATGACCTATTTACCTCCCAAAGCCCTACTTCCTTACACCAGTCGTATTGACGGTTAGGATTTCAATATGAATTTGGGGTTGCAGGAGATACAAACATTCAGGCTATAACTTTTTTTTTTTTTTTGAGACAGAGTCTTACTCTGTTGCCAGGCTGGAGTGCTGTGGTGTGATCTCAGCTTGCTGCAACCTCCAGCTTCCTGGTTCGAGGGATTCTCCTGCCTCAACCTCCTGAGTAGCTAGGATTACGGGCACGTGCCACCATGCCTGGCTAATTTTTGTATTTTAGTAGAGACAGAGTTTCACTACGTTGGCCAGGATGGTCTCGATCTCGTGACCTCATGATCCGCCTGCCTCGGCCTCCCAAAGTGCTGGGATTACAGGCATGAGCCACTGCACCTGGCCTTTTTTTTTTTTTTTTTGAGTTGGAGTCTTGCCCTGTCGCTCAGACTGGAGTGCAATGGCGCCGTCTCAGCTCACTGCAAGCTCCACCTCCTGGGTTCGAGTGATTCTCCTACCTAAGCCTCCCAAGTAGCTGGGATTACAGGCATGTGCCACCCCACCTGACTAATTTTTTTTTTTTTTTTCTCTGAGATGGAGCCTTGCTCTGTTGCCAGGCTGGAGTGCAGTGGCACGATGTCGGCTCACTGCAACCTCTGCCTCCTGGGTTCAAGCGATTCCCCTGCCTCAGCCGAGTAGCTGGGACTACAGGCGTGCACCACCACACCCAGCTAAGTTTTTTTTTTTTTGAAACTGAGTTTCACTCTTGTTGCCCAAGCTGGAGTGCAATGGTGCAATCTCGGCTCACCTCGACCTCCGCTTTGTGGGTTCAAACGATTCTCCTGCCTCAGCCTCCCAAGTAGCTGGGATTATAGTCATGTACCACCACGCCAGCTAATTTTGTACTTTTAGTAGAGACAGGGTTTCTCCATGTTGGTCAGGCTAGTCTTGAACTCCCAGCCTCTGGTGATCCACCCGACTCGGCCTCCCAAAGTGCTGAGATTACAGGCGTGAGCCACCACACTCCCAGATAATTTTTTGTATTTTAGTAGAGACAGGGTTTCACCATGTTGGTCAGGGTGGTCTCGATCTCCTGACCTCGTGATCCGCCCACCTCAGCCTCCCAAAGTGCTGGGATTACAGGCGTGAGCCACCATGCCCAGCCTATAACATGTATTTTTAAGATTAAGAAGTAACACTTTGATAAACGCTTTAACAGGTCTTTGTTTCTAATTAAGCTCTTGGGTTTCTTTGGTGTGTTTTTAGTTATTACCCCATTCAAGTTGACAACTGAGGCAACGCAGACTCCAGTCTCCAATAAGAAACCAGTGTTTGATCTTAAAGCAAGTTTGTCTCGTCCCCTCAACTATGAACCACACAAAGGTACGTGGGAGTGTTTTAAGCTACAGGGCCTATAAAATACTTAAGATTGGTGGGATGCAGTGGCTCATGCCTACTAAAAATACAAAAATTAGCCAGGCATGATGGCAGGCACCTGTAACCCCAGCTGCTTGGGAGGCTGAGACAGGAGAATTGCTTGAACCTGTTAGGCAGAGGTTGCAGTGAGCCGAGACCATGCCATTACACTGCAGCCCGGGTAACAAGAGCGAAACTCCATCTAAAAATAAAAATAAAAAATGAAAACTTAAGAATGAACAAATTCTGCAGCTGGGTGCAGTGGCTCTCGCCTGTAATCCCAGCATTTCAGGAGGCTGAGGTGGGCAGATCACTTTAGTTCAGGAGTTTGAGATCAACCTGGCCAACATGGTGAAACCCCATCTCTACTGAAAAAAAATAAGAAAATTAGCCTGGCATGGTGGTGGCACCTGTAATCCCAGCTACTTGGGAGGCTGAGGCAGGAGAATTGCTTGAACCTAGGAGGCAGAGGTTGTAGTGAGCTGAGATTGTACCACTGCACTCCAGCCTGGGCGACACAGTGAGACCATGCCTCAAGAAAACAAAAACAGGCCGGGCGTGGTGGCTCACACCTGTAATCTCAGCACTTTTGGAGGCCAAGGCAGGTGGATCACGAGGTCAGGAGATCGAGACCATCCTGTCTAACACGGTGAAACCCCATCTCTACTAAAAATACAAAAACAAAATTAGCCGGGCATGGTGGCGGGCGCCTGTAGTCCCAGCTACTCGGGAGGCTAAGGAGGGAGAATGGCGTGAACCCGGGAGGTGCAGCTTGCAGTGAGCCAAGATCGTACCACTGCACTCCAGCCTGGGGTACAGAGCAAGACTCCGCCTCAAAAAAAAAAAAAAAAGAAAGAAAAACAAAACAACTCTGCATCTAAAGTTGTAAAACAAAAACGCTAGTGACCCAGTGGAAGCCATACATGACTACCTAGAATTCCTTTCCCCTGCCTCTGCTTCCACATAGACCCATGATTTAAGACTTTTCGTTAAACAATTAATAATTACTTGATTCAGCAGGGTGCAGTGGCTCATGGCTGTAATCCCAGCACTTTGGGAGGCACAGGCAAGAGGATGACTTGAGCCTGGGAGTTCAAGACCAGCCTGGACAACTTAGCAAGACCCTATCTCTACTAAAAATTTTAAAAATTAGCTGGACATGGTGACACGTGCCTGTGATCCTAGCTACTCAGGAAGCTGGGATGTGAGGATTGCTTGAGCCAGGGAGGTTTGGGCTGCAGTAAGCCATGACTGTACCACTGCATTCCAGCCTGGGCAACAGAGTGAAACCCTATCTCAATAAAAAAAGAAAAGCAGGACATAGAGCCAGGTGTAGTAGTATGTATGCCTGTACTCCCAGCTATATGGAAGGCTGAACTGGGAAGATCACTTGCAGCCAGGAGTTCAAGGCTGCAGTGTATGCTGTGACTGTGCCTATAGAGAGCCACTGAAGCCCGTCTCGACTACTAAAAATACAGTAATTAGCTGGGCGTGGTGGTGCGTGCCTGTAGTCCCAGCTACTCGGGAGGCTGAGGCAGGAGAATTGCACGAACCCCAGAGGCAGAGGTTGCACTGAGCCGAGATCGTGCCAGTACACTCCAGCCTGGGCAACAGAGCGAGACTCCATCTAAAAAATTTAAAAAAAAAAAAAAAATTTAAACTAAATTTAAATTTAAAAAACAAAACAGGCTGGGCACGGTGGCTCAAGCCTGTAATCCCAGCACTTTGGGAGGCTGAGACGGGTGGATCACGAGGTCAGGAAATTGAGACCATCCTGGCTAAAACAGTGAAACCCCATCTCTACTAAAAAATACAAAAATCTAGCCAGGCGAGGTGGCGGGCACCTGTAGTCCCAGCTACTCAGGAGGCTGAGGCAGGAGAATGGCGTAAACCCGGGAGGCGGAGCTTGCAGTGAGCTGAGATCCGGCCACTGCACCCCAGCCTGGGCGACACAGCAAGACTCCATCTCAAAAAAAAAAAAAAAAAAAAAAAAAACCACACACAAAACAAACAAACAAAAAAAGCAACACGTAAACTTCCAGAAATTCGGTCCCAGTTCTTTTTTGTAAAATTGCAAATTGGTTGGACACAGTGGCTCACGCCTGTAATCCCAGCACTTTAGGAGGCCAAGGCAGGCAGATTGCTTGAGAACAGGAGCTCGAGACCAGCATGGGCAACATGACGAAACCCCGTCTCTACTAAAAAATACAAAAATTACCTGGGCATGCTGGCATGTGCCTGTAGTCCCAGCCACTCATGAGTCTGAACTGGGAGGATCACTTGAGCCCAGGAGGCGGAGGTTGCTGTGAGCTGAGATCAGATCAACCACTGCACTCCAACCTGAGCAACAGAGTGAGATTCTGTCTCAAAGAAAAAAGTATAATTGTCAATAGCAGGTAACCACAGATGAAGGGAATGAAGTTGGGAATATAAATCAAACAATCTTCTTAAAACTGTTTGTCTCTGTCCTAAACTAGGAAAGCTAAAACCATGGGGGCAATCTAAAGAAAATAATTACCTAAATCAACATGTCAACAGAATTAACTTCTACAAGAAAACTTACAAACAACCCCATCTCCAGACAAAGTAAGTACATAATTATCCAGCTTTATAATTATTTTAATTTCAAAAGCAGCACCTCTGAGGGATAGAGACTCAGTAATAGTGGTGTTTTAAGGGGAGGTTAGAAGTGGTATCATGGGCCAGGCGTGGTGGCTCACATCTGTAATCCCAGCACTTTGGGAGGCTGAGGCAGGCGGATCATGAGATCAGGAGATCGAGACCATCCTGGCTAACACGGTGAAACCCTGTCTCTACTAAAAATACAAAAATGAAAAAAAAAATTAGCCAGGCATGGTGGCGGGCACCTGTGGTCCCAGCTATTCGGGAGGCTGAGGCAGGAACCCGGGAGGCAGAGCTTGCAGTGAGCCGAGATCATGCCACTGCACTCCAGCCTCGGCAACAGAGTGAGACTCCGTCTCAAAAAAAAAAAAAAAGAAAAGAAGTAGTATCATATATAGAACTTTCTGAGTACATGTGCCTAGGTTCCAGTGTAATGGACTCCAAATCAGCAGGTTTGGGGTGAGGCCCAAGTACCTGCATTGTTTCCAAAGCTCTGCAGGTGATTCAGAAGAAGACCCAGATTCAGAGCACTGCTCTTGCATGACTCATCTGCCTCAACACAGGGCATGTGGGTATCTCTCCTGATACCAATGCCCAGCAGCCCAGGGCACCTGCGTATCCAGATAGACATCAATTCCTCACTCCTAAGGAAGCCAGGCTTACAAGGCATCAAGGCCCTATAAAGAGGAGAACGCAGGACGGTCCTTAGAAGCTTCCTTCAGCATGAAAACCAAGTTAAAGCCAGAGCTCATCCTGGGTTGTAGCAAGTCATGGTTGGGCCCAGATTCCCTGCTTGGACCCTCGTGACACAGGGTTACCTATCATTTGACTCAGGGCTATACATGACTGCACCAAGGCCTTTGCTCACTGTTATTAAGTCGGCTGAGTAAGGTGGCTCATGCCTGTAATCCCAGTACTTTGGGAGGCCAAGGCGGGTGGATTACGATGTCAGAAGTTCCAGACATGGAGAAACCCCATCTCTACTAAAAATACAAAATTAGCCAGGTGTGGTGGCGCATGCCTGTAATCCCAGCTACTCTGGAGGCTGAGGCAGGAGAATCGCTTGAACCCGGGAGGCGGAGGTTGTAGTGAGCCGAGATTGCGCCATTGCACTACAGCCCAGGCAACAAGAGCAAAACTCCGTCTCAAAAAAAAAAAAAAAAAAAAGAGAGAGAAGTCAAAGGTCAAGCTCAAAATCACATAGTTTAGTGAAAGGAATAGAACTAGAATCAGGGTCTACTGAGTTAGCCATTATGCTTTTCTTTCAGAGGATTAGACAAACCAAAAAAAAGAGAAAGAAAGAAAAAAAAACACACAAAAAAGCCCAAGATTATATTAACTTATCTTGGTTTTTTTGTTTGTTTTGAGACAGAGTCTTGCTCTGTTGCCCAGGCTAGAGTGTGGTGGTGCGATCTTGGCTCACTGCACCCTCTCCATCCCGGGTTCAAGTGATTCTCCTGCCTCAGCCTCCCGAGTAGCTGGGATTACAGGTGCCCGCCCCTGCGTGCAGCTAATTTTTGTATTTTTAGTAGAGACAGGAGGCTGGTCTCAAACTCCTGACCTTAGGTGATCCACCCTCTTTGGCCTCCCAAAGTGCTGGGATTACAGGTGTGCGCCACCACGCCTTTGATTTCTAGGTGTAGACATTTCTCATTTAAAACAATTTTTTTTTTTCTTAGAGATAGGTTCTTACTTTTTGTCACCCAGACTGGAGTGCAATGGCATGATCATAGCTTACTTTTGCCTTGAACTCCTGGGCACAGGGAATCTTCCCACTTTGGCCTCCCAAAATGCTGGGATTATAGGTGTGAGCCACTGCATCTGGCCTAAAGCAAATTGTAAAATAATAAGAGTTGGATTCAATCACCAAGGTATCTTCTGATTCCAATTCCATGTATGATTTTTTTATTTTATTTATTTTTGTTTGTTTGTTTGTTTTGAGACAGAGTCTTGCTTTGTCGCCCATGCTGGAGTGCAGTGGCATGATCTCAGCTCATTGCAACCTCCACCTCCTGGGTTCAAGCGATTCTCCTACCTCAGCCTCCCAGTAGCTGGGATTATAGACATGCACCAGCACACTTGGTTAACTTTTTTGTATTTTTAGTAGAGACGGGGTTTCTACATTTTGGCCAGGCTGGTCTCGAACTCCTGACCTCAAGTGATCCGCCTGCCTTGGCCTCCTAACGTGCTGGGATTACAGGCATGAGCCAATGCGCCCAGCCTCCATGCATGATTTTAGAGTGCCCAGTTAGCAAAAGGAAAATACCAGTTTCTAGCCCTTTAACACAACAATGACAAACAGGCGTTAGAAACACTAGGCGGAGCACAGTGCCCTCTAAGAGCCTGTTTTACACAAGTATGCTGGATGTCATTGCTTGAAAGTTTGGGTGTTAGTCCAACAATAGTTGCTCTAAAGTGTCTGTTGTGGAGCCTCCCTAGAGCTTAACCTGTGACCTGTCCCCCTCAGGGAAGAGCAACGGAAGAAACGCGAGCAAGAACGAAAGGAGAAGAAAGCAAAGGTTTTGGGAATGCGAAGGGGCCTCATTTTGGCTGAAGATTAATAATTTTTTAACATCTTGTAAATATTCCTGTATTCTGAACTTTTTTCCTTTTGTAAATTTTTTTTTGATGTCTTCCCCACTTTAGTCACAAGATCTTTTTCTGCTAACTGTTCATATTCTATGTAGTGTCCATGTATGTAGTGTCCGTGGGTTCTTCATGTGCTTCGATCTCTGAAAAGACATTATCACCTTAAAGCTCACATTCTTGGGATGGTTTTTACTTAAGTCCCTGTACAATTCAGGTTTCTAATGAGATACATCCTAAAATTCTGTTCCTAGATTTTTAATGTCAAGTTCCCCCTGCTGGTTCTAATATTAACAGAACCACAGTCTTCTGCTAGCCAATAGCATTTATCTAATGGCAGCTAGTTATACAAGCTTCAGGAGAATTTAAACAATAACAAGAATAGGGTAAGCTGGGATAGAAAGGCCACCTCTTCAGTCTCTGTAGAATATAGTAACCTTTATGAAACGGGGCCATGATTTGGTTATGACATCAATATTTTACCTAGGTGAAATTGTTTAGGCTTGTGCATCTTTGTTCAAATAGCCTCATGTAATTGCCATCTGTCACTCACTATATTTGCATAAATAAAACTCTACAACTCATTCTAACATTGCTTACTTGAAAGCTACATAGTCCTATCGAAATGTGAGGATTAATGCTTTAATGCTTTTAGAGACAGGGTCTCACTATGTTGCCCAGGCTGGTCTCAAACTCCACCAAATGTACTTATTCATCTTATGGAAAAGACGAGGCTTTGCTTAGTATCATGTCCATGTTTCCTTCACCTCAGTGGAGCTTCTGAGTTTTATACTGCTCAAGATTGTCAATAAAATTTTTTCTCTTTGTGGTAGATTCATTCTTTGTAAACATAAGTCTTCCAAGATTTAGGTGAGCAGATAGGCTTAACAAGAGTTTATACCCTTTGTATGCCCTTTCCTGACCACTGCTTCCACTCAAAAAAGAAACGGCGGTATGCTCCCTTTATATTCCCAGAGTACCTCTCAGGTTTTATTAAATGCTGTTTTGTATATATGAGGCTTTAGGACATGGCACACTCCTAAGTACTGGAAACATTCAGATTTTCCTATCAAGGGGAAGAGATCAGATCAATTTTTAAACTTTAGGGTCAAATACATGTCTGATGGAAATGTAAAATGTCACAACCACTTTGGAAAACAGTTTGCTAGTTTCTTTGAAAAGTTAACAGTATGTCTACTGTGTAATCTAGCCATGCCATTAGGTAGTGAGACCCTATCTGAAAAAAGAAAAAACCACCAGGATCTTACATAGAGAAAATCCTAAGGACTTCACTAAAAAGCTCCTAGAACTAATAAATTCAGTAAGGTTGCAACGTACAAGATCCAATACCCAACAATTCTGGCCAGACACAGTGGCTCACACCTGTAATCCCAGCACTTTGGGAGGCCAAGGCAGGCAGATCACTTGAAGTCAGGAGTTGGAGACCAGCCTGGCCAACATGGTGAAACCACATCTCTGCTAAAAATACAAAAATTATCCAGGCGTGGAGGTGGGCGCCTGTAATCCCATCTACTCAGGAGACTGAGGCAGGAGAATCACTTCAACCCAGGAGGTGAAGGTTGCAGTGAGCCAAGATCACACCACTGCACTCTGGCCACTGCAACGGGGTGAGACTCCATCTTGAAATTAAAAAAAAAACATCAAGACCCAACAATTATAGTTTTGTCTTTAATCTCCGTCACCCAGCCTGGAGTGCAGTGGTGTGATCTTGGCTCACTGCAACCTCCACCTCTCTCCAAGTTCAAGCGATACTCTCTATCTCTTGACCTCGTGATGCAACAGCCTCAGCCTCCCAAAGTGCTGGGGATTACAGCTGTGAGCCACCACACCCAGCCTAATTATTATTATTATTTTTTTAAGAGACACAGTGTTGGTCTGTCACCCAGGCTGGAACGCAGTGATAAGATCATAGCTCACTATAACCTTGACCTCATGGGCTCAAGGATCCTCCTACCACAGCCTCCCAAGTAGCTGAGTCTACAGATGTGTGCTACCACACCTGGCTAATTTTTATTATTTTTTAATATATTTTTTTAGAGACAGGGTCTCACTATGTTACCCAGGCTGGTCTCAAACTCCTGGGCAAGTGATCCTCCCACGTCAGTCTCCCAAAGTGCTGGGATTATAAGTGTGAACCACTGACCCTGGCCCGTTTCCATATACTAGCAATGACTAGTACAAAAAAAAAATGAGACAACTGAATACTTAGATGCAAAAAATGAATTTGGACCTTTATACCTTTCACAAAACTTAACTTAAAATTGATCATAGGGCTGAGCACAGTAGCGTACACTCCTGTAGTCTCAGATACTTGAGAGACTGACGTGGGAGGATCACTTTAGCCCAGGAGATCAAAGGCTGTGGTGCATTATAAGCACTCCTGTGACTAGCCCTTGCACTTCAACCTGAGCAACATAGCAAGATCCTATTTCTTAAAAAAAAAATAATAGGCCAGACACGGTGGCTCATGCCTGTTATCCCAGCACTTTGGGAGGCCAACGCGGGCGGATCACGAGGTCAGGAGATCGAGACCATCCTGGCTAACATGGTGAAACCCCATCTCTACTAAAAATGCAAAAACAAAATTAGCCAGGCGTGGTGGCAGGCGCCTGTAGTCCCAGCTACTCGGGAGGCTGAGGTAGGAGAATGGTGTGAACCCGGGACACAGAGCTTGCAGTGAGCCGAGATCATGCCACAGCACTCAAGCCTGGATGACAGAATGAGACTCCGTCTCAAAAAAAAAAAAAAAAAGATAAAAGAGGGACTGGGTGCCGTGGCTCACACCTGTAATCCCAGCACTTTGGGAGGCTGAGGTGGGTGGATCACGAGATCAGGAGTTCAAGACTAGCCTGGCCAAAATGGTGAAACCCTGTCTCTACTAAAAATACAAAAATTAGCTGGGCGTGGTGGCGGGCACCTGTAATCTCAGCTACTCAGGAGGCTGAGGCAGAGAATTGCTTGAACCTGGGAGGCGTGGAGGTTGTAGGGAGCTGAGATCATGCCACTACACTCCAGCCTGGTGACAGAGCAAGACTCCATCACAAAAAAAAAAAAAAATTAGCCAGGTATGGTGGCGCATGACTGTAATCCCAGCTATTCAGGAGGCTGAGGCAGGAGAATTGCTTGAACTGGGAGGCAGAGGTTGCAGTAAGCCGAGATCACACCACTGCACTCCAGCTTGGGCCACAGAGCAAGACTCTATCTCAAAAAAAAAAAAAAAACAAACAAACGTAGACCTAAGTGTTAGAACTAAAATTACAAAAGTCTTAGAAGAAACCACAGGAGTAAGTCTCTGTGATTTACTGAATTATTGCCTTGGGCAGATCACCAGAGGTCAGGGGTTCAGGACTAGCCTGGCCAACATGGCGAAACCCCATTTTTACTAAAAACACAAAAAAATTAGCCAGACATGGTGGTGTGTGCCTGTAATACCAGCTACTGGGGAGGCTGAGGCAAGAGAATCGCTTGAACCTGGGAGGCAGAGGTTGCAGTGAGCCGAGACTGCACCACTGCACTCCAGCCTAGGCAACAGAGCGGAACTCCATCTCAAAAAGGCAACACAAAATGAAAATAGAAGAAATCTAAATGCAACAGAGTAGTAGAAGGCCATTAACGGTCATCTCAGAGATTCCTGCCTTGGAAACTACTCATGTAGGAAATGTTCCTAACAGCAACTGTTCTGAGCAAAAACACTAAATTATTTACATAGTACATTTACATCAGTACTTGCATTCTATGAGATAAAGTACACCAGAGAACCTGGTTTCATGCTGTGTTCCCCTTATCCAGTCCCTCTTAGCAACAGACTTTGTTTTTTAGACAGAGTCTCACTCTGTGGCACAAGCTGGAGTGCAGTGGCGTGATCTCGGCTCACTGCAACCTCTGCCTCCCAGTTTAAGCAATTCTCCTGTCTCAGTCTCCCAAGTAGCTGGGATGACAGGCGTGCACCACCATGCCCGGCTAACTTTTGTATTTTTAGTAGAGATGGGGTTTCACCATGCTGGTCAGGCTGGTCTCGAACTCCAGACCTTAAGTGATCCTCCTGCCTCAGCCTCCCAAAGTGCTGGGATTACAGGCATGAGCCACCGTGCCCGGCCAGCAACAGCATTTCAACTTGTCTTAGAGAATACACACTAGCCAGCTGGGCGCAGTGGCTCACACCTGTAATCTCAGCACTTTGGAAGGCCGAAGCGGGCGGATCACCTGAGGTCAGGAGTTCGAGACCAGCCTGACCAACACGGAGAAACCCTGTCTCTACTAAAAATACAAAATTAGCCGGGCGTGGTGGCGCATGCCTGTAATCCCAGCTACTCGGGAGGCTGAGCGAAGGTTGCAGTGAGCCAAGATCGCACTACTGCACACCAGCATGCCAACCTGGGCAACAGAGTGGGACTCCATCTCAAAAACAAAAAAAAAAAAAGAGAGAGAGAATACATACTAGCCATTGGTTGGATGCCATTAAAGAAATATTTTATTTTGTCTACATCATTACAGATGCTAGTACCCTTAGAGTAGTAAAACAAAACTACCACATAATCTTTATTTAAAAAGCCTTGGGTTAAGCTCTGGAGAATTTTCATAGGCAAATTCTTCTGTATGGGCTGGATCAGTAAACACTCCGATAAAATCTATCTCCAGAAAGAATGGACCATCCACTTTATCAGCCAAGGTGAATCCTATAGAAGAGATCTAAATTTAAAACAGAGAAATTGATTAAAATCTCATACAGTGACATACTGATATTATTCCAGGAGTTTAAAATCCCATCAAGTGATGATTATAACTGGGTTTTAATGCTATCAGCCCTTAGGAAATACATACTAGTTCTCACATAGCATACCGTAAGAGGAAATGCAAGACTGTTTTTCTTTCCCCATTCAACTTCCTTCCCTCTCCTCATTAGGTAGCGCCACTTAAGACTAGGAAGGACGGCCAGGCGCGGTGGCTCAGGCCTGTAACCCCAACACTGGGAGGCCAAGGTGGGCAGATCATGAGGTCAAGAGTTCAAGACCAGCCTGGCCAACATGGTGAAACCTCGTCTCTACTAAGAATACAAAAATTAGCCAAGTGTGGTGGCAAGCACCTGTTAATTCCAGCTACTCGGGAGACTGAGGCAGGAGAATTGCTCGAACCAAGGAGGTGGAATTTGTGGTGAGCTGAGATCATGCCACTACACTCTAGCCTAGGGGACAAAGCAAGACTCTTGTCTCAAAAAAAAAAAAAAAAAAAAAAGACTAGTAAGGACAACATGAATGCCTAATGGAGGTTCCCTGAAGTGTTCATAAACTCTTATTTTAAAGCTAAATTAGGAGGGAGGGGACAGGGGAAAAATAGCTAAAGTAAAATGTACGCATGCTAAAAATGATCATTCTAAAATTCCTTCAGGATGGGGGTATAGTTCATAGGGGAGGTCTGAGTCAGCCGCTGGCTAGGTTTAAGAGCAGTGGCCCTGAGAAGAAATTTTCATCTGCCAGCTCTCAAATGAACTCAGTCTCACCAGAGTTTCGATTCATTAAAAATGATACAGTTCTGAGTGAAAAATACAGGAATATATTACCTTGTCAAGCAGAAGCTCATGCTGAACATCCCGGATTCTTCCTCGATTAGAGAAGAAAAATTTGGAAAAAGGAATCTGAAAGAAGAAACCATTTACTTCATAACTGAAATGTAAGCAATTGAGGCATCTACATGTAATGATAAAACAAGAGTTTACATTTATTCTAAAATTATTTAATATATGTATTATGACAAATGGCTAGCCATTTGGATCAAAGATGTAACTCAGGCCAAACAATAAAGGGTTAACTATGAAAAAAATATTTGTAACATTTGTGGAAAAAAGACTAGTACCTAAACACAGCTTTTCTTTTTTTTTTTTTTTTTTTCCTATGGAGAATGGGGTCTCACTTTGTTGCCTGAACCCGGGAGGCAGAAGTTGCAGTAAGCCAAGATCGTGCCACTGCACTCCAGCCTGGGCGACAGAGCTAGACTCTGTCTCAGGAAAAAAAAAAAAAAAGCAAAAAGAATTGTAATATGTTTCCCTTTCTTCCTACATTAGAAAGGGAAGAAAAAGAAATGTCCTATTCCTTCTACTCTTGAACTTTTCAAGTGTGCCTTTTTATTCATCAACTTTATTTTCATATTTCTTCTTTATGTAATTTACTTATTATTAAGCACAATCTTTTAAAACTATATCTGGCTTTGTTTGTTTTTTGTTTTGTTTTGTTTTTGTTTTGAGATAGGGTCTCACTCTGTTACCCAGGCTGGAGTGCAGTGGTGCAATCTTGGCTTACTGCAACTTCTGCCTCCCAGGTTCAAGTGATTCTCCCACCTCAGCCTCCTGAGTAGCTGGGACTATAGGCGCACACCACCACACCCGGCTAATTTTTTTTTTTTTTTTTTTTTTTTAATAGAGACGGTGTTTCACCATGTTGACCAGGCTGGTCTTAAACTCCTGAGCTCAAGTAATCTGCCAACCTTGGCCTACAAGCATAAACCACCACACTCTGCCTAAATAATTATACAGAAGCTCTCCAGGATATATTCCTAAATTTTAAAAACACAAACCATAGGTACAGATTATGCTAATTTTATTTTTTGAGTTTAACAAAGGAAGAAAATGGCTGGGCCTGGTTGTGCATGCCTGTAATCCCAGCACTTTGGGAGGCCAACACAGTAGGATCACTTGAGCCCAGGAGTTCAAGACCAGCCTGGGCAACATGGTGAAACCAAGACTCTACTAAAAAAGCAGAAAACTTATCCAGCCATAGTGGTGCATCCTTGTAGTCCTGGCTATTCAGGAGGCTAAGGTGGGAGGATCACCTGAGGCCGGGAGGTTGGGGCTGCAGCGAGCGCATGCTGCACTCCAGCATGGGCAACAGAAGTGAGACCCTGTCTCAAATAAACAAATTTTAATGAACATAAATAAAAATAAATTATACATATTAATATTTATTCCAGTAATTTTATCTCTAGGAATATAGCCTATGAAAATAGTTAAGGATGTTTACCTCAGAGTTTGTTCCGACAGTAGAAAATTCTGAAAACAATCTAAATCTACACGTACATAATGAAGAACAAGTTAAGAAAAAAAAATTTTTTTTTTGAGACAGGGTCTTACTCTGTCACCCAGGCTGGAGTGCATGCAGTAGGGTGATCTTAGCTCACGCAGCCTCAACCTCCCAGGCTCAAGCAATCCTCCCACCTCAGCCTCCTGAGTAGGTGGGACTAAAGGCGCATGCCACCACACTGGGCTAATTTTTGTATTTTTTGTAGACACAGGGTTTTGCCATGTTGCTCAGGCTAGTCTTAGACTCCGAGCTTCAAATGATCCACCGCCTCAGCCTCCCAAAGTGCTAGGATCACAGGTGTGAGCCACTGGACCCAGCCAAAATTGTTCTCTACTTATATAATATCATGCAGACATTAAAAATGATGTGGAAATATATTTGAAAACAAAGTGGTAAACAATAGTTCAGGGAAAATACCGTATACATGTTATAAAACACCACTGGAAGGGAAAAGTGTGACTAGAAAAGTCTGCAAGATACCCGTCAAAAATAGTATTTCATCTCTGGATAGTGGTAGTACAAGATTTTTTTCTGTATTTGCCAAATTTTTTTATAATGAAGTAGTTATTTTGTATAATAATTCATTTTATATATATTACTTAAATACAAGTATATATAATTTGTTATATATATCTATAGTAGTGCATATATATGTACTATGTATTGAATGCTTATTTTGTGCTAGACACTAAGACAAAACTCTAGGTACAGGGGAAACTGGTAGGAACAATATAAGCAAGATTTCTGCTCTCACAGAATTTACGGAATTTAGGGCCAGCTATGGTGGTTCACGCCTATAATCCCAGAACCTTGGGAGGCCGAGGCGGGTGGATCACTTGAGGTCAGGAGTTTGAAACCAGCCTGGCCAACTTGGTGAATGAAACCCCATCTCTACTAAAAATACAAAAATTAGCTGGGCGTTGTGGCACACGCCTGTAGTCCCGGCTACTCGGGAGACTGAGGCAGAAAGATCTCTTGAACCTGGAAGGCAGAGGTTGCCGTGAGCTGAGATCGCGCCACTGCACTCCAGCCTGGGCGATAAGAGTGAGACTCCATCTCAAAAAAAAAGAATTTATATAATTTATGTTCCAGGGAAGGCAGTAGAGTGACAATAAACAGATGAATGAATGAACAAAGTAATTTTAGTTAGTGATAAGTTCTATGAAGAAAGTTATAGGATGGTGGTGTTGAAAGTAACTGGATTAGAGGGTCCGATTTTACTTACAGGAATCAGGAAAGGCCTCTCTGAGGCAACTTTTGAGCCACGAGGTGAATGATAGGAAAGAGAAAGCAGGTGAAGACATGGGGGCAGAGCATTACAGCAGAGCAACACTACGTGCAAAGCTCTGAGATGGAAATGAGGTTGTTGAATCTGACAGACAGAAAAGGGGCTGGTGTGGAGGAGGGAGGTAGGAGGAGAGATGGAAGATGAAGACGGGGGTCCGATATTGTAGGCCCATAGGTCATGTTCAGGAGTGTGGACTTACGTCTTTTTGTTTTTTGTTTTTTTTTGAGATGGAGTCTCTCTCTGTCGCCCAGGCTGGAGTGCAGTGGCACGATCTTGACTCACTGCAACTTCCACCTCTCAGGTTCAAGCGATTCTCCTGCCTCAGCCTCCTGAGGAGCTGAGACTACAGGCGTGTGCCACCACCTGCAGCTAATTTTTTGTATTTTTAGTAGACACAAGATTTCACCATGTAGGCCAGGCTGGCCTCAAACTCCTGACCTCAAGTGATCTGCCCGTCTCAGCCTCCCAAAGTGCTCAGATTAAAAGTATGAACCACCTAGCCCGGCCTGGACTTTATTCAAATTGTGATGGTTTATTCAAACCACTGAAGGGTCCTGATATGGTTTGGCTGTGTTCCCACCCAAAATCTCATCTTGAATTGTAATAATCCCGGTGTGTCAAGGGAGGGACCAGGTGAAGTTAACTGAACCATGGGGGTCGTTTCCCCGATACTGTCCTGGTGATAGTGAGTTCTCACAAGATCTGATGGTTTTATAAGGGGATTTACCCCCTCACTCAGCTCATTCTCTTTCCTGCCATCATGTGAAGAAGGATGTGTTTACTTCCCCTTCTGCCATGATTGTAAGTTACCTAAGGCCTCCCCAGCCCTGCAGAACTGTGTGAGTCAATTAAACCGCTTTCCTTTATAAATTACCCAGTCTCAGGTATTTCTTCATAGTAGCAGCACAACAACAGACTAACACAGACAGGTTACATGCTTAGGAGGTACATTTACATGCTTAGAAGCATGTAAATGATGTCATCTGAACTATGTTTCAGAAAGATCACTCTGGCTGCTGTGGAGCCAGGATTTTAGTGGGGCAAGAGACAAACAGGGAAATCAATAATGAAGCTGCTGCAACAATCCAATCACCTGGACCAGGGTGGGAGTAGAAGAGATGGCTAGAAAGGTCAGCTGCTGAGTGTATTTTGCAAGCAGAGGTGACGGGACTCGCTAATAGACTGGATGTGGGGCGAAGGAGAAGAATTCAGGATGACCCTCAAGTATACAACATGAGCAAAATGGGGGCTTTGTGAGATTTTTTTTTTTTTTTTTTTTGAGACGGAGTCTCACTCTGTTGCCCAGGCTGGAGTGCAGTGGCGCAATCTCACTCAGCTCACTGCAAGCTCCGCCTCCCAGGTTCAAGAGATCCTCCTGCCTCAGCCCCTCTATTAGCTGGGATTACAGGCATGCGCCACCATGCCCGGCTAATTTTTTTTTTTTTTTTTTTGAGACGGAGTCTTGCTCTGTCGCCCAGGCTGGAGTGCAGTGGCTAGATCTCAGCTCATTGCAAGCTCTGCCTCCCGGGTTTACGTCACTCTCCTGCCTCAGCCTCCCAAGCAGCTGGGACTACAGGCGCCTGCCACCACGCCCGGCTAGTTTTTTGTATTTTTTAGTACAGACAGGGTTTCACTGGGTTAGCCAGGATGGTCTCGATCTCCTGACCTCGTGATCTGCCTGCCTCAGCCTGCAAAAGTGCTAGGATTACAGGCGTGAGCCACTACGCCCGACCTTTTTTTATTTTTATTTTTTTTGAGATGGAGTCTCGCTCTGTTGCTAGGCTGGAGTGCAGTGGCACCATCTCGGCTCACTGCAACCTCGCCTCCCAGGTTCAAGCAATTCTCCTGCCTCAGCCTTCTGAGTTGCTGGGACTACAGGCGCACGCCACCATACCCAACTAATTTTTGTATTTTTAGTAGAGACAGAGTTTCACCATGTTGGCCAGGATGGTCTCAATCTCTTGACCTCGTGATCTGCCCACCTCGGCCTCCCAAAGTGCTGGGATTACAGGTGTGCGCCATGGCGCCTGGCCTCTAATTTTTGTATTTTTAGTAGACACAGGGTTTTGCCATGTTAGCCAGGCTGGTCTCGAACTCCTGATCTCAGATGATTCACCCACCTTGGCCTCCCAAAGTGCTGGGATTATAGACATGAGCCACCACACCTGGCCTAGGACACCAACTTTTTTTTTTTTTTTTTTTTTTTTGAGACAGAGTTTGGCTCTTGTTGCCCAGGCTGGAGTGCAATGGCAAAATCTTGGCTCAGCGAAACCTCCGCCTCCCGGGTTCAAGCAATTCTCCTGCCTCAGCCTCCCAAGTAGCTGGGATTACAGGCATGTGCCACCACGCCCAGCTAATTTTGTATTTTTTTCAGTAGAGACAGGGTTTCTCCATGTTGGTCAGGCTGATGTCAAACTCCCGACCTCAGGTGATCCACCTGCCTCGGCCTCCTAAATTGCTGGGATTATAGGCGTGAGCCACCATGCCCGGCCAAGACCTCATTTTTATAAACAATGAAGACTTATGCTGTACCTTGACCTCCTGCCAGTAGGGTCCACCACGGGTGAACATGAAGTAACTATACATCTGATTCGTCCTCTGGAGGAAATCTGTGTCCTCCTTGATATTCACCATCCAAGGCCGACCATCCCCACGTACACGGAGATACAGAGTATTGAACTGCGACCAATCATAAGACAACTTCCTCTCAAAAGCACCCTACGATATTGAAAGGAAAGTTAATTGCACCTCCTTCTCCACTATCAGCAAAATGTGAGTCATCACCAAGTCAGCATCATCAACAGGATTCACTAACCATATTTCTGACTTTCTGCCCCATAAGAAGGCAGATAAACCCAGTGATTATTATTTTAGCACAAAATACTGACATAGTTATATGTTTCTAAGGTAATGTTGAACACACAACTGGCCCAGGACAGTGTTTACATGGGGTAGGCACTCACCTGTGTTCACTGAATGGAAATGAATGTATTTCCTCTACCTGGTCCTATGGAGCAATGACTTTTTTCTCTTTTTCTTTTTTTGAGACGAAGTTTCGCTCTTGTTACCCAGGCTGGAGTGCAATGGCACGATCTCAGCTTACCGCAACCTCTGCCTCCCGAGTTCAAGTAATTCTGCCGCAGCCTCCCGAGTAGCTGGAATTACAGGCATGCACCACCATGCCCAGCTAATTTTTTGTATTTTTAGTAGAAACGGGGTTTCTCCATGTTGGTCAGGCTGGTCTCGAACTCCCGACCTCAGGTGATCCACCCGCCTCGGCCTCCCAAAGTGCTGGGATTACAGGCATGAGCCACCGCGCCCGGACAAGGAGCGGTGATTTCTGAGTGGCCTATTTTATGACAACTGCCTTTCCACAAGTCAGAAAACTATAGAGAAAAGAGCTTAAGTTTTAAAAGTGATATTTAACAACAGTGGCTAGCATCCATTGAATATGTGCATTAAATAATTTGCATGCATAATTTAATCCTCACAACAGTGCTATGATAGGTTATTAGCATCTTACCCCGTTTTACAGATAAACAAACTAAGCACTCAGCTAATAAGTGGTATATCCAATGCTGTTTAACTCCAAAATCTGTGTGCTTAACAACTATCTATACTGCCTCTCTCTTCAAAAGTGGAATTTAGTTCATTTCCAAAGGCATTTAGTTATAGCAATCTCAAGGGTACTCTGATGTTGAGAACACCAATGTCTAGATATAAACTAATATTTATTATCCGTGTAACTTTGGACAAGTTACTAAATCTATCCAACTCTGTTTCCTCATCCATAAACCTGGGATGATCTTACCTCAGGAGACTGTTGTGAGAAATAAATGGGATAATATAAAGTGCTTAGCACAAGGACTGCCACGTCACGCTTAATAAATGTTATCTACTATTTTCATTATTCCAAAATGAATATTTGGGCCAGGCACAGTGGCTCACACCTGTAATCCCAGCACTCTGGGAGGCCAAGCGGGGGGGGCGTGGATCACCTGAGGTCAGGAGTTCAAGACCAGCCTGGCCAACATGGTGAAACCCTGTCTGTACTAAAAATACAAAAAATGAGCCAGGCATGGTGGCATGCACCAGTAGTCCCAGCAACTCAGGAGGCTGAGGCAGAAGAATCACTTGAACCTGGAGGGCAGAAGTTGCAATGAGCCAAGATCATGCCACTGCACTCCAGCCTGGGTGACAGAGCAAGACTCCGTTTCAAAAAAAAAAAAAGAAAGCCACAGGCTGACCCTACATCAACTCTATAAAACCCCCGGCCATTACAGAGGCTGTGGTCTTTGTTAGAGGAGATGAAAATCTCTCCAAAAATCTTTCAGATGTCTAACCGCTCAGGATTCCTGAAACATAACAATGCTGGTTCCTGGCCCAAAGCAATGCCCAGAAACAAGTAACTGCTCCTCCTCAGAAACCACTTCCCCCTTGTGCTTCCACTTTACACTTGTGCCAATACTTATCTCCAAACACAGGTGAGGCGCCAAATATAACATGGCAGGTGTTTTCATTTATAGAAACAAAAGCTATCTTCTATAGTTTATGCTACAATGAAGTTCACCCCTGTTCACTAGAAAATGATGCCGCCTGGGCCTCACCTACCCTTGGAATCCTGGATATCATTGCACAGTACCCACTGCGGGCAGACTCCCCATCCTGAGGTGCCTCAGAGCTCAGAGTTCCATAGAGCAGTGCACTTTGGTTATTCTTGCCCATTTTCAAAAACACTTCACTTCTGCCTCCAATCGTCTTATCAGAAGTCACTCTCCACTTATCCAAATCTTCTTTCCCGCGGAACTGCCAGACAACCTTGGCTTGTTCCAGCAAGGCCTCTTGCAGAGGGCGGCCTTCCGGTCCCTTCCAATGATTCACAATTTCATCCTTCAAACGCCTAAAATGGTCCATTGCTTCATCTCTAATTGCTTTATCGAAACTAACATCAGGTTTCTCCTCAGGACAAGTTATATCCAAAGCAACTTCTTTCTGGTGATGTCCTTGCAAACCCCCTTCAGTCTTCCTCTGTGAGGAGGCTTTGCCAGGAGAAGCCACTGGTTTCTGAAGACTACTGGAATAGTCTGCAAAGCGAATACCCAAAAATGGATGCAAGGCAGAAGTTGGCTTAGAGCATTTTCTGAGAATATAAGTACCACGCAGCACTTTGTGAAACAAAGCCATGGTACAAAAAAATCAAAATGTAAGTTTCTTCCTGGGCTACCAAGGGCTACGAAGAAGCTTCAGCAAATAGCCCAATTCTACCTGTAACGGAAGAGACATTGAAGAATTATCAGTATAGCAATGAACACATCACAATTTCAAATTCAACAGAAATCAGGTATTTTGAAATTTGTTAACTTATTTTGTTTATTATTATTATTATTATCATTATTATTTGAGACAAGGTCTTGCTCTGTGGCCCAGGCTGGAGTGCAGTGGCACAATCACAGCTCATTTTAGCCTCTCTACTTTCTGGAGTCAAGTGATCCTCCCATCTTAGCCTCCCAAGTAGCTGGGATTACAAGCACACACCACCACACCCACCTAATTTTTAAATTTTTTGTAGAAAGGGATCTCCGTGTCCAGGCGCAGTGGCTCACACTTGTAATCCCAGCACTTTGGGAGGCTGACGCGGGTAGATCACGAGGTCAAGAGATCAAGACCATCCTGGCCAACATGGTGAAACACCGTCTCTACTAAAAACACAAAAATTAGCTGGGTGTGGTGGTGCGTGCCTGTAATCCCAGCTACTAAGGAGGCTGGGGCAGGAGAATTTCTTGAACCTGGGAGGAGGAGGTTGCAATAAACCAAGATCGTGCCACTGCACACTCCAGCCTGGCAACAGAGTGAGACGTTGTCCCAAAAAAAAAAAAAAAAAAGAAAAGAAAAAGAAATGGATCTCCCTGTGTTGCCCATGATGGTTTTGAACTCCTGGGATCCAGTGATTCTCCCCTCAGCTTCCCAAAGTGCTGGGTTGCAGGAATGACGCACCATCCCCGATCTTTTTTTTTTTTTTTCTCTCTTTTCACAAGAGAGTGGGTCAGGCTGGGTGCGGTGGCTCACGCCTATAATCTCTACACTTTGGGAGGCCGAGGCAGATGGATCACCTGAGGTCAGGAGTTCGAGACTAGCCTTGACAACATGGTGAAACCCCATCTCTACTAAAAATAATCCAGGCGTGGTGGCAGACGCCTGTAATCCCAGCTACTCGGGAGCCTTAGGCAGGAAAATCACTTGAACCCGGGAGGCAGAGGTTGCAGTAAGCCGAGATCGCACCACTGCACTCCAGCCTGGACAACAAGAGCAAAATTCCATGTGAAATAAAAAAAAAGAGAGAGAGACAGGGTCTTGCTCTGTCACCCAGGCTGCCACGCTGTGGCAAGATCAATAGCTCATTGTATCCCTGAACTCCTGGGCCCTGGGCTGAAATGATCCTCCCACCTCAGCCTCCAAGGTAACTGAGATAACAGGTGCACACCACCATGCCCAGCTAATTTTTTTAAAAAATGTTGGCCAGGCGTGGTGGCTCACGCCTATAATCCCAGCACTTTGGGAGTCCAAGGTGGGCAGATCACTTGAGGTCAGGAGTTCAAGACCAGCCTGGCCAACTTGGTGAAACCCCATTTCTACTAAAAATACAAAAATGAGTTGGGCGTTGTGGAGAGCGCCTGTAATCCCAGCTACTGGGGAGGCTGAAGCAGGAGAATCACTTGTACCCAGGAGGCAGAGGTTGCAGTGAGCTGAGATCACACCATTGCACTCCAGCCTAGGCAACAAGAGTGAAACTCCATCTCAAAAAAAAAAAATTGTAGCCCACCACGGCAGCTCACACCTGTAATCCCAGCACTCCGAGAATCTGAGGCAGGCAGATGACTTGTCAGGAGTTGGAGACCAGCCTGCCCAACATGGTAAAACCCCATCTCCACTAAAAATACAAAAATTGGCCCAGTGTGCTGGCTCATGGCTGTAATCCCAACACTTTGGGAGGCCAAGGCAGGCAGACCACCTGAGGTCAGGAGTTCAAGACCAGCCTGACCAACATAGTGAAACCCCTACAGAAAATACAAACAATTAGCTGGGTATGGTGGCCCATGCCTGTAATCCCAGCTACTTGGGAGGCCTAGGCATGAGAATTGCTTGAACCTAGGAGGCAGAGGTTGCAGTGAGCGGAGATCGTGCCACTGCACTCCAGCCTGGGTGACAGAGTAAGACTTCACCTCAAAAAAAAAAAAAAAAAAATTAGCTGGGAATGGTGCTGGGCACCTGTAACCCCACCTACTCGGAAGGCGGAGGCAGGAGAATCACTTGAACCTGGGAGGCAGAGGCTGCAATGAGCCAAGACTGCGCCATCGCACTCCAGCCTGGGCAACAAAAGTGAAACTCCATCTCAAAAAAATACATATACAAAAATTAGCTGGGTGTGGTGGCAGGTACCTATAGCATGGTGGCAGGCACCTATAATCCCAGCTACTTGGGAGGCTGAAGCAGGAGAATCGCTTGAACCCAGGAGTGGGAGGTTGCAGTGAGCCAAGATCAGGTCACTGCACTCCAGCCTGGGTGACAGAGCAAGACTCTGTCTGAAAAATAAATAAATAAATAAATAAATAAATAAATAAATAAATAAAAATAAAAAATTGTAAGACCAGGCACAGTGGCTTATGCCTGTAATCCCGACACTTTGGGAGGCCAAGGCGGGTGGATGACAAGGTCAGGAGTTCGAGGCCAGCTTGACCAACATGGAGAAACCCCATCTCTACTAAAAATACAAAATTAGCCGGGTGTGGTGGTGCATGACTGTAATCCCAGCTACTCAGGAGGCTGAGGCAGGAGAATCGCTTGAACCCAGGAGGTGGAGGTTATGGTGAGCCAAGATCACGCCATTGCACTCCAGCCTGGACCACAAGAGCAAAACTCCATCTAAAAAAAAAAAAAGATAGAGATGAGGTCTTGCTAGGTTGCTCAGACTGGTCTCCAGCTCCTGGGTTCAAGTGATCCTCCCGCCTCAGCCTCTGGAGTACCTGGGATTACAGGCATGAGCCACTGCACCTGATGAATACTACTCCCAATACTTTTTTTTTTTTTTTTTGAGACAGAGTCTCACTCTGTAACCCAGGCTGGAGTGCGGTGGCGCGATCTCAGCTCACTGAAGCTCCGCCTCCCGGGTTCACGCCATTCTCCTGCCTCAGCCTCCCAAGTAGCTGAGACTACAGGTACCCAACACTACGCCTGGCTAATTTTTTTTTTTTTTTTTGTATTTTTAGTAGAGATGGGGTTTCACCGTGTTAGCCAGGATGGTCTCGATCTCCTGACCATGTGATCCGCCTGCCTTGGCCTCCCAAAGTGCTGGGATTACAGGCGTGAGCCATAGCGCCCAGCCCACTCCTAATACTTTCAAATCACCCTGATATATATTATCTCATGCCATCCACACACAAATCCTATGAAGTCAGGTAGATATTTCCTTTCTATAGGATACAGACACCAATAGGTAAAATGACATTATCCATTTTTTTTTTTTTTTTTGATAACTTGGCTAGATATCTTGGCTCACCACAATCTCCGCCTCCTGGGTTCAAGCGATTCTCTTGTCTCAGCCTCCAGAGTAGCAGGGATTACAGACCGGCACCACCATGCCCGGCTAATTTTAATTTTTGTTTTTGTTTTTTGTTTTTTTTTTCAGTAGAGATGAGGTTTCGCCGTGTTGGCCAGACTGGTCTCGAACTCCTGACCTCAGGTGATGCGCCCATGTGGGCCTCCCAAAGTGCTGGGATTACAGGCATCAGCCACCGAGCCCGACCTTTTTTTTTTTTTTTTTGAGATGGAGTCTGGCTCTGTCACCCAGGCTGGAGTGCAATGGCACGATCTTGGCTCACTGCAACCTCTGCCTCCCGGGTTCAAGTGCTTCTCCTGCCTCTGCCTCCCGAGTAGCTGAGATTACAGGTGCCCACCACCACGACCAGCTTTTTTTTTTTTTTTTAAGACAGAGTCCAGCTTTGTCACCCAAGTTGGAGTGCAGTTGCGCGATCTCGGCTCACTGTAACCTCCACCTCCTGGTTTCAAGCAATTCTCTTGCCTGAGCCGCTGGAATTACAGGTGTGCGCTACCACTCCCAGCTAATTTTTGTATTTTTAGTAGAGACAGGGTTTCACCATGTTGGCCAAGCTGGTCTCGAACTCCTGACCTCAAGTGATCCGCCCACCTTGGCCTCCCAAAGTGCTGGGATTACAGGCGTGAGCCACCGCGCCCAGCCGACATTATCAATAAGGTTTGCTAATAAATCAAAACCATGTAAACAGTATGTTTTCACATGTATTATAAACGTAAAGGAACCAGGAAAAATTAACAGTTGATCTGAGGTCCTGCAATTATGGATAATATTTAAATTCCCCCGCGCCGGTTGCACTTAAATGATTTACACATTTAAGTTACAAAATTATTTACCTCTACACATACAGAAATTTTAGAAACAAATGATAGCTCATAAAATATTTTGCAAACCCTCCGTAGTGTTATTTCTCTAGTAATATAACTTTAATTATAAATGCTTTGTTTCATTTTTTTTTTCTACCAGTAAATAGAAAATCTAACCTATTAACTGAACAATACCGCCCTGAGGTTGACGGTGGGTTTTGACAACATAATCCACGCAGCTAGAAGTGAGTCGAATTAGTAAAGCTATCCATGGCTTACCATGTGCCAGAAACTGCTCTAAGGGTTTCACTGACGGCTCACAACAATCCTCAGAGAGGAACTATTATTATTTCAATTATGGAGACGAGGAAACCGACGTTCCAAGACTAATTTACCCGAGGTCACGGAGGTAGTGAGTGGCAAAACTCTTCCGCCTTGGCGTTTACCTCCGGCACTCACGGCCTGGCCTCCGAAGACTAGACGTTCGCCGCGGTGGGGAGGCCCCGCAACCCTCAACTGCCAGGGCTCTGTCGCCTCCCCACACCCGGGACACATCAAACGCCGACCTACCACCTATTACCTCCCCGAGCCTATAGTGTGGCTTCCAACCAGAAGCCACTTTTCACTTATAGGTCCATCTGTTTTTCCCTTCCGATGCCAAACAAGGCGTCAGAACACTAAAGTTCCGGCCGAGTACAAAAGCCCAGGAAGGATAGCAAGGACCCGGTAGCCCAGCCAACTGAGGTTTTTGGAGGTTTTTGGTCCACTTGGTCGCCAGTTGTAAGGAAGTAGTGAGGATTCGGATAAGTTTTTCGCCTCTCCTTTCTGTATCCTTTCAGACGGCAACTCTATCTCTGCGTCTTTTTTTTTTTGAGACGGAGTCTCTGTCGCTAGGCTGAGTGCAGTGGCACCGTCTCGGCTCACTACAACTTCCGCCTCCCGGGTTCGAGCGATTCTCCTGCCTCAACCTCCCGAGTAGTTGGGATTACAGGTGTACGCCATCAAGCCCGGCTAATTTTTTTATTTTTAGTAGAGGCGGGGTTTCACCATGTTGGCCAGGATGATCTCGATCACCTGACCTCGTGATCCACCCGCCTCAGCCTCCCAAAGTGCTGAGATTACAGGCGTGAGCCACCGCGCCCCGCCTCCTATAGAACCCAGTTATTGCTAACGCACCTGCGCCCCCACTTGGCGCCTGTATCCCTTCTTTCCTTATCTGTCCCCTCAGTCTCCACAAGAACTACCTGAGGCCTCAAGAGGCCGGTTCTGCTGGAATTGCCCCCATGAATTCTTGAGGACCCACCATGCACCTGGACAGCAGCACCTCCTACCAGCCCTTCCTCAGTCCTGCCCCACAGGGTCGCCAGTTCCTCAGGGCATCTGTTTGTACCTTGTGCACACCTCTGGTAAAGCACTTTCTTTTTTCTTTTTTTTCTTTCTTTTTTTTTTTTTTTTTTTTTTTTTTTTTTTGAGACGGTGGAGCCTCACTCTGTTGCCCAGGCTGGAGTGCAGTGGCGCGATCTGCAACCTCCGACTCCTGGGTTGGAACAATTCTCCTGCCTTAGCCTCCCGAGTAGCTGGGATTACAGGTGTGTGCCACCACACCCGGCTAATTTTTGTATTTTTAGTAAAGACAGGGTTTCGCCATGTTGGCCAGGCTGGTCTTGAACTCCTGACCTCATGATCCACCCACCTCGGCCTCCCAAAGTGCTGGTATTACAGGCGTAAGCCACCGTGCCAGGCCAAAGCACTTAAACATTGTTTGTTTGGTTTTTTTTCTTGCTGCCAGGGAAGACAGAATCAACACTGTAGCTTAATTATTCACTCACTTCTCACTTCCTCCGCCACGCTGTGAGCTTTCTTGGGTCCAGACTGCGCTGTTTTTCCTTAACCAGAATGTCCCATAGCGGCGGGAATTTAGTGCTCAGTGTGAATTTGAGAGCATGTACTTCGGTAACACCTTTGTTCTCTAAGGTTCCAAAGGAGCTCACCAAATACAGTAGCCCTTTCCATGTTTTCTCCATCACTAGTTTCTGGGCCGCCTCCTCTTCCTCAAATTCTGCTTGGCTTCTCTAGACTCTACAGTTGCTTCCTCAAACCTTCCCTTTCTGCCCCCATCACTGACTCTTCTATTATCTTCCCACAACCTTTAATGCCGGCTGTCTCCATGGCCCATCCTGCACCTACTTGTTTTCTAGTTTGAAAAATTTAAGTTATCGGCCAGGCGCGATGGCTCACGCCTGTAATCCCAGCACTTTGGGAGGCCGAGGCGGGCGGATTGCAAGGTCAGGAGATCGAGACCATCCTGGCTAACACGATGAAACCCCGTCTCTACTAAAAATACAAAAATTAGCTGGGCGTGGTGGCGGGCCCCTGTAGTCCCAGCTACTCAGGAGGCTGAGGCAGGAGAATGGTGT
The DNA here is from genome assembly GCF_003255815.1 of Theropithecus gelada. Classification (NCBI taxonomy): domain Eukaryota; kingdom Metazoa; phylum Chordata; class Mammalia; order Primates; family Cercopithecidae; genus Theropithecus; species Theropithecus gelada. The sequence goes on from NC_037674.1 coordinate 16,760,565, forward strand.
GAACCCGGGAGATGGAGCTTGCAGTGAGCTGAGATCGTGCCACTGCACTCCAGCCTGGGCACACAGAGCGTGACTCCGTCTCAACAACACCACCAACAACAAAAACTGGAAATGTCTTTTTGTTGTTGTTTTTTAGGAAACACCCTTGAGTAATAAAAAAAACTAAATGTCTAAAACTAAATGTGTCATTTTTCCTCATACTAATTCCTCCTCTTATCTCCCTATTTCTGTAAATGGCCACATCCTTCTAGGCTGGAAATCCTTGACTGTCCTTGGCTCCTCTCCTTAAAATCTTCTCTTATTGATTCTAAATCCTGTTGCACTCTCTTGCTGTTTTTGATGTTTGATCTCTTCACGCCTTCTTTCCAAACCCACTGACACGTTTCTTGTTTTTTTGGTTTTTAAAATATAGTAGCCATCCTAATGAGTGTGAAGTGGTATCTCATTTTGATTTTGATTTGCATTTCTCTAATAAATAGTTGTTTGCTGCTTTTTTTTTTTTTTTTTTTTTTTTTGTTTTTTTTTTTTTTGAGCCACAGTCTTCCTCCCTCACCCAGGCTGGAGTGCAGTGGCGCAGTCTCGGCTCACTGCAACCCCCGCCTCCCAGGTTCAAGTGATTCTCCTGCCTCAGCCTCCCAAGTAGCTGGGATTAGAGGTGCATACCACCACACCGAGCTAATTATTGTATTTTTAGTAGAGACAGGGTTTCACCATGTTGGCCAGGATGGTCTCAAACTCCTGACCTCAGTTGATCCACCCACCTCAGCCATCCAAAGTGCTGGGATCACAGGCGTGAACCACTGTGCCCGACCTGTTTTTTGTTTTTTTGAGACAGAGTCTTGCTCTGTCGCCCAGGCCAAGGTGCAGTGGCCCGATCTTGGCTTACTGCAACCTCTGCCTCCCAGGCTCAAGCGATTCTCCTGCCTCAGCCTCCTGAGTAGCTGGAACTACAGGCATGCACCACCACACCCAGCTAAGTTTTGTCATTTTAGTAGAGACAGGGTTTTACCATGTTGGCCAGGCTGGTCTTGAACGCCTGACCTCAGGTGATCCACCCACCTTGGCCTCCCAAAGTGCTGGGATTACAGGTGTGAGCCACTGCGCCCCGCCAGGATAGTTTTTTTTTTTATTATTTTATTTTTTTAAGCTGCTGAGTTTGTGTTAAGCAGGATCCTGTCGTTTCCAATCAATATTAAATGAAATTATATATATAAAATGTTTGCATAATTCTTGAAATTATTTGGTAAATGTGCAAAAAAGCTAGCTATTATTGCTGCACTCTAGGACAGTGTTCAACAAGTACACAGTCCAGTAGAGGCATGTCATCAAACAAATAACTGCAGCACAGTTAGAAACTATAGTAGAGGGAGGTATTAGGTACAAGACTGGCCCAAAGAAGGGTGTAATGAGTACTTATGGGCTAGACATTGAGTTTAACACTTCTCAGGCATTTTCTCTTTTCATTCTCAGAACAATTCTGTGAAGTAGGTACTCATATTACACCTATTTCCCAAGTAAGAAAACAGATGTTAAGTAACATGCTAGTCACATGCTTGTCACAGCTGTTGAAGTGGCAGAGCTGGGATTCAAACCATGTCTGTCTGCTAAATCCAGGATACATGCTCATTATTCATTACATTGTATCATGTCTGCTTCTCTGAGTTAGCTAGTAGTTCCTAGAGGAAGAACATGAACTGAGCATTGAAGGATAAGGCATTTAACAGACAGATGAGAGGCAGAAGGGCACTCCAGGTGAGGGAACATGTATATGCAAAGGCAGGGAGTTACGAAACAGACCATGTGCCCGCAGAAATGGAAGACTTCCGCTTGTCAGAATAGTGATGATTTCTACTGTCTCTCTCTCTTTTTTTTTCCCCCAGACGGAGTCTCCCTCTGTCGCCAGACTGGAGTGCAGTGGCACAATCTCAGCTCACTGCAACCTCTGCCTTCCAGGTTCAAGTGATTCTCCTGCCTCCTGAGTAACTGGGACTACAGGGGCGTGCCATCACGCCCAGCTAATTTTTGTATTTTTAGTAGAGACAGGGTTTCACCATGTTGGTCAGGATGGTCTCCATCTCTTGAACTCATAATCCACCCACCTCGGCCTCCCAAAGTGCTGGGATTCCAGGCGTGAGCCATCGCACCAGCCCGATGTCTACTGTCTAAAAGCAACATAGAGTCAAGCCCAGGGATATGCACTTACAATACCATATCTCTTAAGACTTACCATGGGCTGGCCGGGCACGGTGGCTCACGCCTGTAATCCCAGCACTTTGGGAGGCCAAGGCAGATGACTCACCTGAGTTCAGGACTTTGACACCAACCTGACCAACATGGAAAAACCCCGTCTCTACTCATACAAAATTAGCCAGGCATGGGGGCGCATGCCTGTAATCCCAGCTACTCGGGAGGCTGAGGCAGGATAATTGCTTGAACCCAGGAGGCGGAGCTTGCAGTGAGCCGAGATCGTGCCACTGGACTCCAGCCTGGGCGACAGAGCGAGACTCCATCTCAAAAAAAAAAAAAAAATCACCACAATCTTGTAAGACAGATGTTATTTCCCTCCTTTACCCCTGAAGGGAATGAAACTCAGAGAGGTTAGGTGACCCAACCGAGTTCACAGAGATAAGCAAGTGGCCTCTGAATGCAGGTCTGGTAAGCTCTATGCACCAATTTGGATTGAAGGATGAGGTGAGAGCAGGAGAGGGAAGCAGGATAGCAGTTTCTCAACTATTTTTTGCTGTGACCCACAACAAGAAACGTAATTTACTATGATCTAGTGTATACATACATATATATGTGGTGGCATTTTCTAGCACTCACCCACATCCACTTAGTCTGTACTTCTGGGCATATTGGAGGATAATACTTCTCTGCCTCTTTGCAATTAGGCAGTCACATGACTAGCTCTGGCCAATAGATTATGAGCAGAAGTGACATTTATCATTCCTGGCCAAAGCATTTCATTTCACGTTCAAGAGCATCCAGTGAGGCCAGGCCCGGTGGCTCATACCTGTGATCCCAACACTTTGGGAGACCAAGGCAGGCGGATCATTTCAGGTCAGGAGTTCGAGACCAGCCTGGCCAACATGGGCAAAACCCCGTCTCTACTAAAAATACAAAAATTAGCCAAGCATGGTGGCAGGTGCCTGTAACCCCAGCTACTTGGGAGTCTGAGGCAGAAGAATTGCTTGAACTTGGAAGACAGAGGGTGCAATGTGCCAAGATCACGCCACTACACTCCAGCCTGGGCGACAGAATGAAATTGTCTCAAAAAAGAAAAAAAAAAAAAAAGATTATCCAGTGTTCTCTTTCCCTGTAGCAGTTATTGTGAAAGCATATATTGAGACTGATGCGCCACAAGACTGAAACACCCTGCATCAATAAAGCAACAAGAAGAGAACAGTTACATCTCCGAGATTTGCAGTAGACTTTGTATGAGTGAAAAATAAGTTTTGCTCTGTTACCCTACTGAGATTTTTGGTACTATTTGTTACTGCAGCAAAACTTAGCCTATCCTGATTTACACAATATATAAATGAAACATACAGGCCAGGCACGGTGGCTCATGCCTGTAATCCCAGTACTTTGGGAGGCCGAGGCAGGTGGATCACCTGCGATCAGGAGTTTGAGAAGAGCCTGACCAACATGGAGAAAACCTGTCTCTACTAAAAATACAAAATTAGCTGGGTGTGGTGGCACATGCCTGTAATCCCAGCTACTGGGGAGGCTGAGGCAGGAGAATAGCTTGAACCTGGGAGGCAGAGGTTGCTGTGAGCCAAGATTGTGCCATTGCAATCCAGCCTGGGCAAGAAGAGCAAAACTCCATCCCCCCCCCCAAAAAAAAAGAAATGAAACATACAATACTTCCATTAATCTATGTAATATACTCCAATAGTTTCAATTATATTATATTACTTTTGTTTGTTTGTTTTTGAGACAGGGTCTCACTCTGTTGCCCAGGCCAAAGTGCAGTGGCTTGATCTCAGCTCACTGCAACCTCTACCTCCCAGGTTCAAGAAATTCTCCTGCCTCAGCTTCCCAAGTAGCTGGGATTACAGGCATGTGCCACCATGCCCAGCTAATTGTTGTATTTTTAGTAAAGATGGGGTTTCACCAGGTTGGTCAAACTCCTGACCTCAGGTGATGCACGCACCTTGGCCTCCGCACTTGCTAGGATTACAGGCATGAGCTACCACGCCCAACCTATTATGTGACAATTTAATCATGGTTATTTGGCTGGGTGTGGTGGCTCACGCCTATAATCCTAGCACTTTGGGTCACTAAGGGAAGCAGGTCACTTGAGCCCAGGAGTTCAAGACTAGCCTGGGCTACATAGCAAGACTCAGTCTCTACAATAAAGTAAAATAAAATTTGCCAGGCATGGTGGAACACACCTGTGGCTCCAGCTACTCGGGAGGCTAAGGAGGGAGGATCACTTGAGCCCAAGAGGTCAAGGCTACAGTGAGCCATGACCCCACAACTGAGACCCAGACCCAGACTCTGTCTCAAAAACAAACAAATAAACAAACAAAAAATATGGTTACCTGTGACCACGAAATTTATTTCATGACCTGCAAATCGGTCACCACTCACAGTTTGAAAATAACTATTATAGAGGTGGTCTGGGCCAGACCACAACACAAAGTATATTATACACCAAACCCAAGTTTTTATTTTATCCTGTAGACAAAGGGGTGCTCATGGAAAGGAGAAATACAAACCAGGTTATTTTTAAAATATTCTCTAAGAAGAAGTCACATGATGGCTTTAGGGGATGAAGATGGCATAGAAACTGGGAAGACAGAAAGGACCAAGTGCAGTGGCTCATGCCTGTAATCCAGCAGTTTGGGAGCCTGAGGCAGGAGGATCTTTGAGCCCAGGAGTTCAAGACCAGCCTGAAAAAAAAAAAAACATATATGTGTGTGTGTGTGTGTGTATAATATATCCAAGTGTGATGGAACATGCCTATAGTTTTAGCTACTCCAGAAGCTTAAGATCGAAGGATCACTTGAATCCAGAAGGTCAAGGCTGCAGTGAGCTATGATCCTGTCACTGCACTCCAGTCTAGGCAAAAGAGCAAGACACTGTCTCTAAAAAACAAAAAACAAAAAAAAACAAAAAGAAGAAAGAAAAAGGAAAAGAAAGAAAGAAAAAGAAGGTAAGGAGACTAATGCAATACTAATACTATAGATTAAAGTATTAAAGAGGCCGGGCGTGGTGGCTCATACCTGTAATAGCACTTTGCGAGGTCAAGGTGGGTGGATCACTTGAGGTCAGGAGTTAGAGACCAGTCTGGCCAACGTGGTGAAACCCCTCTCTACTAAAAATACAAAAACTAGCCGAGTGTGGTGGGGGGCGCTTGTAATCCCAGTTACTCCAGAAGCTGAGGCATAAGAATCACTTGAACCCAAGAGGTGGAGGTCGCAGTGAGCCAGGATCGCACCACTGTACTCTACCCTGGGCGACAGAGAAAGACTCTATCTCAAAAAAGTAAAAAATAAAAAAAATAATAAATAAATAAATAAAAATAAAGCATTAAAGAGGCAGCAGCAGTGGGGATAAATAAAGGGGATAGTGAGATGTATTAAGAAGACAGAATCATGGCCCGGCACAGTGGCTCATGCCTGTAATCCCAGCACTTTGGGAGGCCGAGGCCAGCGGATCATGAGGTCACGAGTTCGAGACCAGAGTGAGCAACATGGTGAAAACTTGTCTCTACTTAAAAATACAAAAATTAGCCAGGCTTGGTAGCATGTACCTGTAATCCCAGCTACTCAGGAGGCTGAGGCCGGAGAATTGCTTGAACCTGGGAGGCAGAGGTTGCAGTGAGCCAAGATCGTGCCACTGCACTCCAGCCTGGGCGACAGAGCAAGACTCTGTCTCAAAAAAAAAAAGAAGATAGGCTGGGCGCGGTGGCTCACGCCTGTAATCCCAGCACTTAGGGAGGCCAAGGCGGGCGGATCACAAGGTCAGGAGATCGAGACCACGGTGAAACCCCGTCTCTACTAAAAATACAAAAAAAAAACTAGCCGGGCGAGGTGGCAGGTGCCTGTAGTCCCAGCTACTCCGGAGGCTGAGGCAGGAGAATGGCGTAAACCCGGGAGGCGGAGCTTGCAGTGAGCCGAGATCGCGCCACTGCACTCCAGCCTGGGTGAAAGAGCGAGACTCCGTCTCAACAACAACAAAAAAAAGAAGATAGAATCATGAGGCTTAGGAAGCTTAGTAGGCTTAAGAGGGGGAGTTCTGAGGAAGGTTAACAGGGGGCAGGTTTAGATAACAAAATGGACAGTGATTGCATCAATTAACATAGGCCAGTTGGGGTGGCTCACACCTGTAATCCCAGCAATTTGGGAGGCTGAGGTGGGAGGATCACCTCAGGTCAGGAGTTCCAGACCAGCTTGCCCAACATGGTAAAAACCCATCTCTACTAAAAATACAAAAATTACCTGGGCATAGTGGTGTGCACCTGCAGTCCCAGCTACTCAGAAGGCTGAGGTGAGATAATCACTTGAACCAGGGAGGTGAAGGTTATAGTGAGCTGAGATCACGCCACTGTGCTCTAGCCTGGGTGACAGAGCAAGACTCCATCTCAAAAAATAGTAATAATAATATAGGGAGTAATAAAGGAAGAACAAGTTCAGAGATAAGGATAAGGAGGTTAGTTTATACTTTTTTTTTTAATACTGAGTCTCGCTGTGTCGCCCAGGCTGGAGGGCAGTGGCGTAATCTTGGCTCACTGCAAGCTCCGCCTCCCGGGTTCATGCCGTTCTCCCACCTCAGCCTCCTGAGTAGCTGGAACTACAGGTGCCCGCCACCATGCCCGGCTAATTTTTTATGTATTTTTAGTAGAGACGGGGTTTCACCTCCCAAAGTGCTGTGATTACAGGCGTGAGCCACCGTGCCCAGCCTTTTTTTTTTTTTTTTTTTGGAGACAGAGTCTTGCTCTGTTGCTAGGCTGGAGTACAGTGGTGTGATCTCGGCTCACTGCCACCTCCAACTCCCTGGTTCAAACAATTCTACTGCCTCAGCCTCCCAAGTAGCTGGGACTACAGGTGCATGCCACCACACCCAGCTAATTTTTCATATTTTTAGTAGAGAAGAGGTTTCACCATGTTGGGCAGGATGGTCTCGATCTCCTGACCTCATGATCTGCCCACCTCAGCCTCCCAAAGTGCTGGGATCCGAGGCGTGAGCAACAGCACCTGGCCTAGTTTATACATGTTAATCTGAGATACTTGTGGGATATCTGGGTAGGGATATGCAGTAGGTCTGTTGACATGTCTGGAGACCTGGGGAGCCAAACTGGCTGGTTGGATAGTCTTGGGGATTATATCCGCAGAATAGCTTTCAAGCCCTGAGTGAATATCTAGTCATTAATTCACTTAGTAAATGTTTGAGTACAACTATGTGCCAGACATCATGCTAGGCAACGGCTGGATGTTATAGAGTAGGCAGACTAACAAGAGAAAAGACCTAAGATAGAAAAGCAGGCCGGGCATGGTGGCTCAAGCCTGTAATCCCAGCACTTTGGGAGGCCAAGACGGGCGGATCACGAGGTCAGGAGATCGAGACCATCCTGGCTAACACGATGAAACCCCGTCTCTACTAAAAATACAAAAAAAAAATTAGCCGGGCACGGTGGCGGGCGCCTGTAGTCCCAGCTACTCGGGAGGCTGAGGCAGGAGAATGGCGTAAACCCGGGAGGCGGAGCTTGCAGTGAGCTGAGATCCGGCCACTGCACTCCAGCCTGGGCGACAGAGCAAGACTCCGTCTCAAAAAAAAAAAAAAAAAAAAAAAAGAAAGAAAAGCAATATTTTCCGGTTGCTGTATGGTAGCTCACACTTGTAACCCCAGCACTTTTCGAGGCTGAGGCGGGCGGATCGCTTGAGGCCAAGAGTTTGAGACCTGCCTGGGCAACATGGTATAACCCCATCTCTACTAAAAATACAAACATCAGCCATATGTGTTGGCACACACCTGTAATCCCAGCTACGTGGAGGGCTGAGGTTGCAGTGAGCTGAGAGTACACCACGGCACTCCAACCGCACTTCAGCCTAGGTGACAGAGAGAGACCCTGTCTCAAAACAAAACAAAACAAAACAAAGACAAAGAGGCCAGGCTGAATGGCTCATGCTTGTAATCCCAGCACTTTGGGAGGCTGAGGAGGGTGGATCACCTGAGTTCAGTAGGTCGAGACCAGTCTGGCCAATATGGTGAAGCCTTATCTCTACAAAAATACAATTAGCAGGGTGTGGTGGTGGGCACCTGTAGTCCCAGCTACTTGGGAGGCTGAGGCAGGAGAATCACTTGAACCTGGGAGGCGGAGGTTGCAGTAAGCCAAGATCGCGCCATTGCACCCCAGCCTGGGTGACAAGAGCAAAACCCTTTTTAAAAAAAAAAAAAAAAAAAAAAAAAAGCAGGGCGCGGTGGCTCACGCCTGTAATCCCAGCACTTTGGAAGGCCGAGGCAGGCAGATCATGAGGTCAGGAGATCAAGACCATCCTAACATGGTGAAACCCCCTCTCTACTAAAAATACAAAAAAAGAAAATTAGCCAGGCATAGTGGCGGGTGCCTGTAGTCCCAGCTACTCGGGAGGCTGAGGCAGGAGAATGGCGTGAACCTGGAAGCAGAGCTTGCAGTGAGCCGAGATGGCGCCACTGCACTCCAGCCTGGGCAACCGAGCGAGACTGTGTCTCAAAAAAAAAAGAGTGGCCAGAGTGATAGAAGCAGAACCTAGAGAAAGTTACATCACAAGGCCAGATGTGGTGGCCCATGCCTATAATCCCAGCACTTTGTGAGACCAAGCCCGGTGGGTCTTCACTTGAGGTCAGGAGTTTGATACCAGCTTGGTCAACATGGCAAAACTCTGTCTCTACTAAAAATACAAAAATTAGCCAGATGTGGTGGCACATGCCTGTAATCCCAGCTACTCAGGAGGCTGAGACAGGAGAATTGCTTGAACCAGGGAGGCAGAGGTTGCAGTGAGCTGGGATTACACCACTGCACTCCAGCCTGGGCGACAGAGAGACTCTGTCTCAAAAAAAAAAAAAAAAAGAAAAAAAAGAAAGTTGCATCACCTAAAGCAAAGGAGTCAAGAAAGGGAAGTAAACAGGGCCAATGACACAGGGAAGTCAAATAAGGTAAGAACTGAGAAGGAACAATGGATATGGTAATAATTAGTGACCTTGGCATGGGAAACAATTCTTGTCCTGTCATCAAGGCTAAGGAATAAATGGAAGATGAAAGAGTACAACCAAGGATGTGGCCTATACTTTCATAAGCATGGCTCTGGCCAGGCACAGTGATTCACACCTGTAATCTCAACAATTTGGGAGGCCTAGGCAGGAGGATCACTTGAAGTGAGGAGTTCAAGGCCAGCCTGAGCAACATAAGGAGACTTCATCTCTACAAAAAAAAAAAAAAAAAGAAAGAAAGAAATAGTTGGGTGTGGTGGCAGGCACCTATATTCCCAGCATTTTGGTTGCTAAGCAGCATTTCCTCTTTGTTTTTTTTGTTTTGTTTTGTTTTGTTTTTTTGAGACGGGGTCTCGATCCGTCACCCAGACTGTCATGCAACCTCTGCCTACCAGGTTCAAGTGATTCTCCTGCCTGTGGGTGAGTTGGGACACCAAGGATTAAGGCAGAGCCAAGAACAGAAAGAAGCCAGACTTCTGACAGTATCTATGCTGCTGAATCAGGCATTCCCTGAGGCCAGACCTGCTTCTGGACTTTTCAGTCACGTGAGTCAAGATTATTTTGTTTAAGCTAGCTTGTGTTGAGTTTTCTGTTACTTGTAGCCAAAAGCATCCTAACTGATACAGCTGTGGAGGAAGAAAACAGAACATGAAGTCAGCATGCAGGAGGCTTATTATTTTTTTTTAATATATATTTTATTTTTCTTGAGATGGAGTCTCGCTGTCACCCAGGCTGGAGTGCAGTGGTGTGATCTCACCTCACTGTAATCTCCACCTCCCAGGTTCAAGCGATTCTCCTGCCTCAGCCTCTTGAGCAGCTGGGATTACAGGCATGTGCCACCATGCCTGGCTAATTTTTGTAGTTTTAGTAGAGACAGGGTTTCTCCATGTTGGTCAGGCTGGTCTCAAACTCCTAACCTCAGATGATCCGCCCACCTCGGCCTCCCAAAGTTTTGGGATTACAGGAGTGAGCCACCTCGACGGCCCACATTTTTATTTTTTAGATGAAAGAGATATGTTAAAAAGAAACCAGGGTGCCTGTAATCCCAGCTACTCAGACAGCTGAGGCAGGAGAATCGCTTGAACCTGAGAGGTGAAGGTTGCAGTGAGGTGGGATCGTGCCACTGCACTCAAGCCTGGGCAACAGAGTGAGACTCTGTCTCAAAAAAAAAAAAAAAAAAAAAAAAAGGAGCCAGCTGAGAGAGACTGAAGGCACAGAACCAAGAAACTCAGAGCAATAATCAATAGAGTAATGATTCTGAGAAACAGAAGTAACAAAACATAGGACATAGAAGGAGCTTTAAACAGAAGAAAATGCTCATCTGTGCCTGGGACAACGTAGGCACTTAATAAATATTAGTAAATTGAGTAGATCAATGATTTAGGACCTTCTGAAAACTCCTCTGTATTGATAGAGGAATTTATAACTGATTTATAGAGGGCTACATTCTTCTGCATTTTGCATCTTGCCAAGTCGTTCTCTGAGGTCACCCTAGCTTCAGCTTTTGAAATACCTTGTTATCATGTGCATGCACTGACTTTTTCAGGAAATGTAGGGACAGAAAAGAATCTCTGAACCTGAACTCTTCACATGATTTTTAGGCTTCTCTCTGTGTGTCCAGTGTTTTTCAAAATGAGTCCCTCTCATAACTTACAAGGAAATCACTCTAGGCATCTGTTAAAAATGCAAATTTTGGCCGGGCTTGGTGGCTCACCTCTGTAATCCCAGCACTTTGGGAGACAGAGGCAGGTGGTTCACAAGATTGATTAAGACCATCCTGGCCAACACGGTGAAACCCCATCTCTACTAAAAATATGCAAATTAGCTGGGCGTGGTGGCGCGCACCTGTAGTCCCAGCTACTCAGGAGGCTGAGGCAGAAAAATTGCTTGAACCTGGGAGGCGGAGGTTGCAGTGGGCCAAGATCACGCTACTGCACTCCAGTCTAGGTGACAGAGCAAGACTCCGTCTCAAAAAAAAAAAAAAGCAAATTTCGCACTTTGGGAAGCTGAGGCAGGTGGATCATGAGGTCAGGAGTTCAAGACCAGCCTGGGCAAGATGATGAAGCCCCGCCTCTACTAAAAATACAAACATTAGCTGGATGTGCTGGTGGGCACCTGTAATCCCAGCTACTCGGGAGGCTGAGGCAGAGAACTGCTTGAACCCGGGAGGCAGAGGTTGCAGTGAGCCAAGATGGTGCCACTGCACTACAGCCTGGGCTACAGAGTGAGACTCCATTTAAAAAAAAAAAAAGCAAATTTCTTGACTTCACCTACTAAATCAGACTTTGCATTTTATCAAGCTCCCAGGTAATTCTCACTAAAGCTGGAGAACTACTGTATCAGGTTGCAAACAGGAATGGTGTCTTGTCCATCTTTGTTTCCTCAGTAGCTGGTTCAATGCCTAACAGAGCAGGTTTCTTAGTTGAATGACACATAAATGTGTAAACCATGGAATCCTGTGTTGATAAGCTCACAAGTTTGGCTTTGATAAAGCAAGAATTTAAATTGCAGGGGGTTCACTTGTATTCGTGGTTCCAAGCATGTCACAGTTAGCTGTGATATACATCTCAGGTAATGAGTGATTAATCATACTCAAGAATCAAAGTTGGCAAATAACTAACTTATAAAAATAATTTCAGCGAGGTAGAGGATAGCTTGAGCCCAGGTGTTCAGATCTAGCCTGGGCGACAGAGCAGAACCCCATTTCTAAAAAAATAATGATAATACAAATTAATTAACACAAAAATACAAATAACTTTGAAGATATAAGATTGTCCCTATGGTACCATCACTTTCACCCCTTGGCATTCTGATATGCTTTTCTGAGAGCTGTTTTTAAGTACACTGGACACTTCAGGATATGTGTATATCCAATAAAAGACAGCCTGTTATGTGTGCTGAGGTAGGAACAAAAGGTTATGAACTACAGAGTTACCCTGAGAGAGGCCAGAGAGAAGGCTGAACTTACAGCATCTTAAAATTAGTTCCCAGCTCAGCACAGTGGCTCATGCCTGCCCAACACTTTGGGAGGCCAAGGTGGGAGGATCACTTAAGCTTAGGAGTTTGAGATCAGCCTGGGCAACATACGGAGATCTCATCGCTACAAAAAAAAAAAAAGTCAGGTGTGGTGGTGCATTTCTCTGGTCCCAGCTACTTGGGAGGCTGAGTTGCGAGATCGCTGGGGCCTGGGAGGTTGAGGCTGCAGTGAGCTGTGATTGTGCCACTGCATTGCAGCCTGGGTGACAGAGTGAGACTCAGTCTCAAAACAAAACAAAGTAAAACAAAACAAAACAAAACTTTGAGATGATGGACACTTGCATAGGAAAAAAAATTAGTTCTCACTTACCAGGAGAAAGCAATTAAATACAAAGAAGGCAAGGATTCCCATTTAATATATACTTACCATGTGTCTTTTAGTCATGGAACTCAGGCCTCTGGTGGTAGACATTACCTCATGGTTATACAAAGCATTTTCTCACACTCCCTGGTGCCACTTTGGCGTGGCACTCAAACCAGTCTAACGCTGCAGGGAGAAACCACATTATAGGATAACACATGTTGCATGATTCTGTTCTGGGGTGTGTTTACATGTATTCCCTAAGAGGTCTGGAACAATACGCACTAAACTAGTCATAGGAGTTTTTCCTAGAGAATGAGATTGGGAGAGAAGAGGGATGAGGGTGAGGACCTCCTTTTTACTTTATATACTTCTGGATTTGGGCTTCTTATCTACAGCGGACATGTATTAATTTTGAACTTTAAAAAATAAATTTGGCTGGGCATGTTGGCTCATGTCTTTAATCCTAGCACTTTGGGAGTCCAAGGCAAGAGGATCACTTGAGCCCAGGAGCTCAAGACCAATGTGGGCACCATGGTGAGACCTTGTCTCTACAAAAATATTTAAAAATTAGCTGGGCATGGTGGAGTGCCTGTTGTCCCAGCTACTCTGTGAACCATGATCCTGTCACTGTATTCCACCCTGGGCAATGGAACAAGACTCTGTTTCAAAAACAAAAAACAAAACAAAACAAAACAAAAACTATAATAGTACATTTTTTTTTTTTTTTTTTAAAGTACATTATTTAAATCCAGGCACAGTGGCTCACGTCTGTAATCCAAACACTTTGGGATGCTGAGGTGGGAGGACTACTTGAGCCCATGAGTTCGAGACCAGCCTGGGCAACACAGGGAGACCCTGTCTCTAGAAAAACATACAAAAAGTAGCCGAGTGTGGTGGCGCACTGTAGTATCAGCTACTCAGGAGGCTGAGATGGGAGGACTGTTTGAGCCTAGGAGGTTGAGGCTGCAGTGAGCCATGACGGTGCCATTGTACTCCAGTTGGGGGCACAGAGCAAGACCCTGTCTTTAAAAAATAAAAATAAATACAATTGGCTGGGTGTGGTGGCTCACGCCTGTAATCCCAGCACTTTGGGAGGCCGAGGCAGGTGGATCACCCGAGGTCGGGAGTTCAAGACCAGCCTGACCAACATGGAGAAACCCCATCTCTACTAAAAATACAAAATTAGCCGGGCGTTGTGGTGCATACCTGTAATCCCAGCTACTCGGGAGACTGAGGCAGGAGAATCGCTTGAACCTGGGAGGCAGAGGTTGCGGTAAGCCGAGATCGTGCCATTGCACTCCAGCCTCGGCAACAAGAGCAAAACTCTGCCTCAAAAAAATTAAAATAAATAAATAAATACAATACAATACAATAAAGAGACTTTCAATACCTGCAGTAAGAGGTCAAGGAAATCTGAGCCTGAGGATAATCATCAGAGTAGCCAGAGCTCCAATAAGGTTAAACTCCCAAGCAAGGCAGTGTGCCTAAGCCAAAGGCCAGGCCCTAGTTGAGAAATAATAGGACCATGACAAATGAGATGGGGATATCTGGTTAACGCTCCTAAAGAATTTGAAATCTCAGCTACTCCCGAACCTTCTGAATCTGCAGAAATATCCTCCATCCAGCACTCCTTTTCTCCTTTTAGACACTGCAGAGGCTTGTCCCTGGCAGGATGGCAGGATTTCTCCTTCCGCTCAGAATCTTCTCTTACCCCTCTCCTGGTCACTAGACTTATATAGGGTTAAGTCACCACATAACCCAGTGGGGGACTTATTGGGCCTAGTAAAGGAGGCAAAGGACTATAGGCCAAAAGAGCTGCAAGAACTAGCCAAGCAGGTAGTGGCAGGAGCTGGGAGAGTAGCAAAGGACTGGATTCTGAGGGTGGCTGATCAAGAGGACCAAATTGTAAGATTGGGCCGGATATGGTGGGCTCATGCTGTAATCCCAACACTTTGTTTTTTTGAGACGGAGTCTCTCTCTGTTGCCCAGGCTGGAGTGCAGTGGTGTGATCTTGGCTCACTACAAGCTCTGCCTCCTGGGTTCATGACATTCTCCTGCCTCAGCCTCTTGAGTAGCTGGGACTACAGGCACCGCCACCACGCCCGGCCTAATTTTTGTATTTTTAGTATAGATGGGGTTTCACCATATTGGCCAGGCTGGTCTCGAACTCCTGACCTCAGGTGATCCACCATCTTTGGCTTCCCAAAGTGCTGGGATTACAAGTGTAAGCCACTACACCTGGCCCCTACCCTATATTCCTAATCACTAAAGGAAATAACTTCTGGAGATGACCTTTTTATCAGCTGACCTCAAACTTAAGTATAAAAGTGAACTTATTTCCTACACACACCATTTCCCCAAACCTTCTTCTCTCCTCTTGTATTTCATTTTTTTGATGAACGGCCCACCTGCCACTAGCTTCCTAAGCTAGCATCTGAACATCAGTAGGTATCTGGGAGCACTCCTTCCCTTACCCCTATCCCAAATCCTGGGGATTCTACCTTCCAAATTATCCAGAATCCATTCACTTTTTTCCATTCCCACAGCTTCGTCCTTAGTTCCTCTCTTGCCAAGAAGACAACAATCCAAGGGATCTCCCTGCTCTTAGTCCATTCGCCATACTGCTGTCAGAGTAATCTTTGAAAAACACAAATCAGGCCGGGCATCAGGCCGGGCGCAGTGGCTCACGCCTATAATCCCAGCACTTTGGGAGGCCGAGGCGCGTGAATCACCAGAGGTCAGGAGTTTGAGACCAGCCTGGCCAACATGGTGAAACCCCGTCTCTACTCAAAATACAAAAATTAGTGGGGCGTGGTGGAGGGCGCCTGTAATCCCATCTATTCCGAACCGAGGCTGGAGAATCGCTTGAACCCGGGCGGCAGAGGTTGCAGTGAGCCAAGATCGCGCCATTGCACTACAGCCTGGGCGACAAGAGCGAAATTCCATCTCCAAACAAACAAACAAAAAAACATAACCACCAATCAGGCAGGGCACGGTAGCTCACGCCTGTAATCCCAGCACTTTGGGAGGCCAAGGCGGGAGGATCCCTTGGGCCCAGGAGTTCGAGACCAGCCTGGGCAATATAGGGAGACCCCGTCTCTACTAAAACACAAAACCACACGCAAATCAAATCATGTGGTTCTTCAGTTTAAAATCTTTCAATACTCAACTTCAAACTCCCTAATTCAGCTTACTTATTAGGTTCTGAGTGACGCAGTCGCCGTGTCCTTCTCCAGCCTCGTCTCTCGCCTATCCCCACCCACAATCTCTGCTCCGGCCATAACTAACTTCAGTTCTCCGAACCCAACTTTATTATCGCTGAGCCATTTTGCCTACGCTGCTCTCTGCGTGCAACACTCTACTCTCCTTTTGGGTAATTCAGATGCATTCTCCAGGTCCCAGCTCAGCTGTCACTTGCACAGACCCGGTCGGCAGGCTCCAGCCCCCAACCGGTGTCCATCCCGTGGTCCAGGCGACTTATGTCTTCCAGGCCGTCTGCCCCTTAGGTCGACCCCTACACGCCATCAGTGTCGGACAGCTGAAAGGCGGTAGACACGTGAGCCCCCTCAGAGAGAACCTGGATCCCTACGGCTCCAGCCCCCGATAGGGAGAGAGCCCACCAAACTTCGGCTCCGTAGCAGAGACACAGCGAAGGACTCCAGGGCAGTCGCTGGGAAAGCCACCACCATTCCCTGCCGGGAAACAGGGAGGGGGGGAAGGCCCCGCCTCTCACGCTGCGTCGGGGGCGGGGCAGGGCGGGGCACCAAGCGCCCTGCGAACGGCGTGCGACGAGCAGGGGGCGGGGCCAGGGGCGGAGCGGAGCGCGCATGCGCGGTCGCCTTTGTGTGGGTCGAGCGGCGGCGGCGGCGGCGGCAGTGGCGGTCCCACTGGCAGGCGGGCAAGAGGGGAGTCCGGGCGGCGGCCGGCGTGGGAGCCGGGGGACCACCATGGTAAAGAAGCGGAAAGGCCGCGTCGTGATCGACTCGGACACGGAGGACAGCGGCAGCGACGAGAACCTGGATCAGGTGAGGGCAGGCCGCGGAGGCGCGGGCCGGCGGAGCCAGAGGGCTGTCCGGGCCGCGGGAGCCGGGAGCCGGCCGGGCCTGGAGCCTTCCCACCAGACAGCCCAGCTCGCCTGATGCCCTGAGAACCACTGCAGCCCCTTTCCTGTCTTCCCGGAGTGTGCGGGGCCTTGGAGACCGGCCCGGGCCTGGAGACGGAGCCCCGAGGACTTGGCGCCTTGGGCGGGGAGGCGGGGCAGGGACCGGGCTGATGGGCCTCGGGCTCTGGGGTAGCGAAAGGGGCCGCGATCTTTCGGGGCCAGATCGGGGCGGCGGGCTGTATAGTCCAGGAGATCCAGGCTGGGCGAGATAGGAAGTATTGCCCGCCAACCTCGGAGGCTGGGAGGTTTTGGAGGAGGTGCAAGGGTGCGCGTCGGGCAGTGGGGGGCGAGGGCCGAGAAGATCCGGACTCTGGAAGATGGAAGTTTTTCGGACAAGGGGTGTGGACAGAGAGGAAGGACACTCGTAAATGTTCCTAGGAGCCTCTGCCATGCTTGCCAAGGATGACTTAGCTGCGGGCACGAGTTTATTTGGAGACTAGGGTCGTTTGTGTTTGAGAAGGGCCCCTGCTGGGGTGTCAGACCCAAAAAAACACTCTTGGGTGGAGGAAAGAGGGCAGATACTGGAGTAATAGAGAACTATGTAGGGCGACATGGAGGGACTGTGCACAGCCCAGGCCTCCTCTTGGCCCTTTCATGCAGCATCCCAGAATTCTTTCTTACTTGAAGACTATGCAGAAAGCACTGAAAGTAACCTTTGGCTTCAGTGTCTTGGGGTTGGACTGTTTATATACTCTAGAAAACATTGTAGGAAGGAATCTGCTCTTTGTAGCAGTGCTGTAGTGATACCAGGCGATACAAAGATGGTCTCCCTAATGTTTAATGAGCAAATGATGTGAAGAAAGAATATGCAAGGGATAGTAGGTTTTGAGTAGAAAGAGTACTGAACTTGGAGTCTGAAAATTTGAATTCTAGGCTGGGCTTATGCTATTTTCTAGCTATGTATCTTTGGTCTTAAATGTTACATGAAGATGTAACATCAGCCTTGTGTATCTAATTGGTTTATTGTAAAGATCAAGTGTTTGTAACAATTGATGGCAGTGCAAGCATTTGCTAATTGTAAAGTTTTTCTATAAATGGCTTCTTGGGGGTCTTTTGTCTGAAGCCAGAGGTCTCAGTTTGAAAGTATTAGAGGCTGGGCGCGGTGGCTCACGCCTGTAGTCCCAGCACTTTGGGAGGCCAAGGCGGGCGGATCATCTGAGGTCGGGAGTTCGAGACCAGCCTGACCAACACGGAGAAACCCCGTCTCTACTAAAAATACAAAACTGGCGGGGCGTGGTGGCACATGCCTGTAATCCCAGCTACTCGGGAGGCTGAAGCAGGAGAATTCTTGAACCCGGGAGGCAGAGGTTGCGGTGAGCCGAGATCGCGCCATTACACTCCAGCCTGGGCAACAAGAGCGAAACTCTATCACACACACAAAGAAAAAAAAAAGAGAAAAGAAAAGAAAAGAAAAATAAAGAAAGAAAAAAGAATGCATTACGGCATAAAAGGGGAGAACTTTTTTTTTTTTTTTTGTGGGGATGGAGTCTCGCACTGTCGCCCAGGCTGGAGTGCAGTGGTGCGATCTCGGCTTCACTGCCAGCTCCGCCAAGGGAAGGACTTTTAAGAAGAAAAGGACTGGGGAGGTGCTGTAGAAAGAGGACTGCTTTGAAAATGGTGGTGGGGGGTGGAGAAGTAATGGGGCCTGTGTAGGACTATCTAAGGAATAGAAACTTTGTTTTGGGGCAGCAACTGAAAATGTTCTCATTGAAAAGCTCCTGAAGTTTACAAAAATATCAGAAGTGTAATTTTGACTGTAAAAGTTTGATTGGTAGATAATTTTAGACTGGCAATTGGAGTAGAATGTATTTTTTTTCTATCTTCTCATCTACAAATGTGAATGTTTCAGATAATAACAACATTGGCTACCATTTATATAGTGCCTAGGGTAGGCACTTTAATTGTTTTATTTACAGTGTCAAGTTTTCACATTATGGTAAATTTGGAATTATTTCCCCTACTTTACATAAAGAAAATGGAAGTTGAAAAAGTTAAATAATTCACACAGCTAGTAAGTAGTAACATTGGGATTTGAACCCAGATCTGCATGAGTACAAAGCCTGTACTGTTTCCACTATACCAACTTAATCTGTTAATTTAAAATTTTTTTCATACTGCAAGATGATAATGTTTCACAGTCATTTTTCATGGTGCTAGAATTCGTGTTTATAAAGTACACTGAATAGTTTAGAGGAAATTGGTACATACATTAAAAGGATTATTTGGGGGGATTTCTTGGTAAAGCACTCTCAAGACATCTGTTCAAATGATGAATGAACTGAACTGCAAATTATTGTCCTTAGTAGTTTCCCACAGAATTCTGATAAATAAAATAAGTTGAGTGCTTCCTTTCGTGGTAGAGATAGTTTACCTGATCCACAAAAAGCTTTTTCAAAGTGGGAACTGGAGGGAATTGCCACTTTATTTATTTATTTCTTTATTTTTGAGACGGAGTCTTGTTCTATTTCCCAGGCTGGAATTCAGTAGCACAATTTCAGCTCACTGCAACCTTCGCCTCCTGGGTTCAAGCAGTTCTCCTGCTTCAGCCTCCTTGTAGCTGGGACTACAGGTGCCTGCCACCATTCCTGGCTAAGTTTTGTATTTTTAGTAGAGACAGGGTTTTATCATGTTGACCAGGCTGGTCTCGAACTCCTGACCTCAAGTGATCTGCCCACCTCGACCTCCCAAAGTGCTGGGATTACAGGCATGAGCCACTATGCTTGGCCAGAATTGCAACTTTAAATGCAATTCTGAATATCTATTTGTAAAAGGAAATTAACGTAAAATGTGTAAGTAATACCTAATACATTTGAACAGCAATTTCAACTTCCTCTCCTTCAGCTTCTCATTTGCATTCTTGTTATCAGATGGGAACTAGATAAAAATTCCCTTTCCCTGCGCATCCTAACAGGGGTACTGATGCCTTCTATTTGTCTGTTCAGCACTATGCCAGACTCAGAAGAATCAAAGAGGAAGATCTCTGCCCTCTAGACATTTTCACGAAAGACCTTTAGCACAAGTTCACAGTCAGTCCTGCTTGGGGGTCTTTAGGAATCCTAATGCATTCTGGATCTTTCCTGCCCCAAATACCTTGTGCTGCTCCATCTGGTTCTGAGTCTTCACTGGGGCTATAACATTAGACTTACTGTCTAGTGTGTGGTACTTATGGAAGGAACAAACCATGACAGATCACTGAGTATCTAGTGTTGAATGGAACGCAGTTAGTAAAGAGGTCTTTTGTCCCTGGGTTTTCCGATGGGAATCTGAGCCATTATGTCAAAAATTTTACCTCCAGTTTATTCCTTACTGAAGGTGAGATAGGTGGGCCTTCTAGGCTGGTTTTTCCGGGTGGTGGGGGCAGACCTCTGTATGAGAAGCCACCTGGATTGCTTATTTAAAATGTGGGTTGGGACTTAGAGAGTGCAGCAGTTCCCGTCCCAGACCTACTGAATCAGACTCTCAGGGGATAGAGCTCTGGACTCTGCATTTGTAACAGGTATAGCTCAAGTAATTATGATTTATGTTAGTGATTAAGATCACTGCCTATATGCAAGTTAATCTTTTTAGTAACACACTATAAGTATTTGGAAGAGAAATAGCTTCCTGTCTCTGCCATAGTACTTCCAAGTTAAGCGTACGTGTGTAGGCTGGGCATGGTGGCTCATGCCCTGTAATCTCAGCACTTTGGGAGGCCAAGGTGGGAGGATCACTTGAGCCCAGGTGTTTGAGATCAGCGTAGGCAACAACGTGAGACCTCATCTGTACAAAGAATTTAAAAATTGGCCAGGTGCAGTGGCTCACATCTGTAATCCCAGCACTTTGGGAGGCCAAGGCGGGCGGATCACCTGAGGTGGGGAGTTCAAGACCAGCCTGACCAACGTGGAGAAACCTTGTCTCTACTAAAAATACAAAATTAGCCGGGCATGGTGGTACTTGCCTGTAATCCCAGTTACTCAGGAGGCTGAGGCAGGAGAATCACTTGAACCAGGAGGCTGTGGTGAGCCGAGATCATGCCACTCTTGTTGCTCCAGCCTGGGCAACAAGAGTGAAACTCTGTCTCAAAAACAAAAAACAAAAACAAAAAAAAAGCAAGAAAAGGCACTTGTATAATTAAAAGAACCTGACAGGGAAATTTTAAGATGGCAAAACTACTGGTTCTTTTTTTTTTTTTTTTTTTTAAGACAGGGTTTCACTCCTGTTGCCCAAGCTGGAGTGCAATGGCACAATTACAGCTTACTGCTGTAGGGTTGACCTCCCTAGCTCAGCCATCCTTCCACCTCAGCCTCTCAAGTAGCTGAGACTACAGGTGTGCACCACCACACCCAACTAATTTTTTAAATCATTTGTAGAGATGGGAGTCCCACTACATTGCCTAGGCTGGTCTCGAACTCCTTGGCTCAGGTGATTCTCAAGCTTTAGCTTCCCAAAGTGCTGGGATTACAAGTGTGAGCCACCACACCAGGCCTTATTTATTTGTTTGTTTGTTTGTTTGTTTGTTTGTTTGTTTTTGAGATGGAGTCTCACTCTGTCACCCAGGCTGGAGTGCAATGCACAATCTCAACCCACTGCAGCTTCCACCTCCCGGGTTCAAGCAATTCTCCTGCCTCAGCCTCCTGAGTAGCTGAGCTTACAGGCGCCCGCCACCACACCTGGCTAATTTTTTGTATTTTTAATAGGGATGGGGTTTCACCATGTTGGCCAGGCTGGTCTCTAACTCCTGGTCTCAGGTGATCTAGCACCTGGCCTTATTTGAACCTTTGCAAGTTTTTAAAACTAAGACCTCGTTTGAAAGTTTGAAAGCTTTTGTTTTAGCATCTGACCTGATAGTGACCCTGTCCTTATTTTGACCACACCCTTTCTTCAACATTTTTAAATTTCAAGATACTTGCTGTTGGTGCCTATTGGGAAATAATAATTTGAGGCAAATCTCTGGGCCCTACATCATCTCTCTTTATGGAATAATATTTTTGCAGTAAGTCCTATAAAATGAAAAGCATTCAAGATAATAAAGGAACCAGAGTTCTCAATTCAAATCAGTACAACTCAGTATTTATAAAAATTTTACTCTGCCTTTCTAAAAAAATAAAAATTGAGCTATGTGCACACTGGGATGCTTTATTTTATAGTTTTCTTATTTAAAATGGAGATTATATTGTCATGTCCTGTTTTTCTCTTTATCTAACTTGAAGTAGCAATACTTAAATTTGTCTTTGAAAGAATAGGCCCCCTAAGTATTTTCTTTTTTCTTTTTTGAGACAGAGTCTTGCTCTGTCACCCAAGCTGGAGTGCAGTGGCGTGATCTTGGCTCCTGCAGCCTCCGCCTCCCAGGTTCAAGCAATTCTCTGCCTCAGTCTCCCGAGTAGCTTGGATTACAGGCGCCTGCCACCACATCCAGCTAATTTTTGTATTTTTAGTAGAGACAGGGTTTCACCATCTTTGCCAGGCTGGTCTTGAACTCGTGACCTTGTGATCCACCCACCTCGGCCTCCCAAAGTGTTGGAATTATAGGCGTGAATCACCACGCCTGGCCAGCCCCGTATTTTCTAGGAACTGTTTTCAGATGCTACATGTAAAGAATGTTATTATTATAAAGTATACTTCTATGAACCTTCTCTATAAATCTTGAGAAATTTAAAGTTGTGCTTCTTGTTAATGTAGTGTTTTCCTCATTAGTCAGAGGCAAAGTTTGAAGTGTAGGATGAGTTTATGAGAAGTGTCAGTGTTAATTCGTGAAAACTTTCATTTGTGTCATGTTGCATCTAACTTGATGTAATTTGCTTGTTAATTTCACTCTTTTCAAAGAGTGAGTCCCGCCGGGCGCGGTGGCTCAAGCCTGTAATCCCAGCACTTTGGGAGGCCGAGACGGGCGGATCACGAGGTCAGGAGATCGAGACCAGCCTGGCTAACATGGTGAAACCCCGTCTCTACTAAAAAATACAAAAAACTAGCCGGGCGAGGTGGCGGGCGCCTGTAGTCCCAACTACTCAGGAGGCTGAGGCAGGAGAATGGCGTAGACCTGGGAGGCGGAGCTTGCAGTGAGCTGAGATCCGGCCACTGCACTCCAGCCTGGGCGACAGAGCGAGACTCCGTCTCAAAAAAAAAAAAAAAAAAAAGAGTGAGTCCCATTGGAGCTCCCCCCACCCCACGCCGCCCAAGATGGAGTCCTGCTGTGTCACCCAGGCTGGAGAGCAATGGAGCGCTGTTGGCTTCCTGCAACCTCCGCCTCAAGGTTCAAGCGATTCTGCTGCCTCAGGCTCCCAAGTAGTTGGGATTACAGGCACGCGCTACCACACCCGGATAATTTTCCATTTTTATTAGAGATGGAGTTTCTCCAGGTTGGTCAGGCTGGTCTCGAACTGCCGACCTCAGGTGATCTGCCTGCCTCAGCTTCCCAAAGTGTTGGGATTACAGGCGTGAGCCAATGCGCCCAGCCCTGGGAGCTTTAACAGTGAGGTTTTGAGGAAAAATACAAAACCGATCTTCAGACACAGGTCATATTGGTGTATTTATTTTTTTTTATTTATTTTTTTTGAGACAGAGTCTCGCTCTGTCGCCCAGGCTGGAGTGCAGTGGGACGATCTCAGCTCACTGCCACCTCCGCCTCCCGGGTTCAAGCGATTCTCCTGCCTCAACCTCCCAAGTAGCTGGGATTACAGGCGCCCACGCCTGGCTAATTTTTTGTGTTTTTAGTAGAGACGGGATTTCACTGTGTTAGCCAAGATGATCTTGATCTCCTGACCTCATGATCCACCTGCCTCGGCCTCCTGAAGTGCTGGGATTACAGGTGTGAGCCATCACGCCCAACCCTATTGGTGTATTTATTGCTTTCTTTCTAGACTATAAGTTTCCTCAAAATTAGAGATTGTTCATCTTTCTTTTTTTTTTTTTTTTTTTTTGAGACAGAATCTCACTCTGTCACCCAGGCTGGAGTGCAGTGGTATGATCTCAGCTCACTACAACCTCTGCCTTCTGGGTTCAAGCGATTCTCATGCTTCAGCCTCCCAAGTAGCTGGGACTACAGGCGCATGCCACCATGCCCAGCTAATTTTTCGTATTTTTAGTAGAAACAGGGTTTTGCCACATTGGCCAGGCTGGTCTCAAACTCCTGACCTCAAGTGATCTGCCCCCCCTTGGCCTCCCAAGAGTGCTGGGATTTCAGGCATGAGCCACTGCATCCAGCCTGATTGTTCATCATTCAACAGATGTATTAGACAGTGTTAGACACTGGAGCTATTGGGTGAATAAAATGGAAGCAGTTTCCACCTTCAAGGAGTGTAAAGTGGAATGAGAGAGAGATGAGATGGGGGGATTGCTCAGAGAGAGTAATTTCCTTACAGTTGTGCTACAGGCCATGAAGCAAGGACAAGAATACTGTGGAAATACTACCAGGGACCCTATTCTAGCCTGATGAGAGTGACGTTGAAACTGAGACCTGGAATATGTGTTAAGGAAAAGAAGATTAGAAGACTGAAGCGTAAAGGGAAGGGTGTTGAATGTTCATGGTTGAGGCATCAGCATATGTAAAAGAAATGAGGCAGGAAGGACCTAGAACCCTTATGAAACTGAAAGAAGCACAGGGTGAGTGTAACATAAACTAGTTGCATAGTTGGAGAGAGAGTAGTACAAATGAAACTGTAGAGGTAGATTCTGTTTTGACCCTTTGAAGATGGAGAAGTCAGTTTAGTGGACTACACTCAGCAGTAAAAATAAAATTGAATTGATAGAAAACATCAAGTGTGTCATACATAGTAAAGATAAGTAATGAAATTTGTGCGTCTCATATGTACATGTAGATGTATACTGGGTTATGAGGTATAATTTATCTTACTGTGAGCTGGATTAAAAAGAAAAAAGTTTTTTTTTTTTTTTTGAAATGGAGTCTCACTCTGTCGCCCAGGCTGGAGTGTGGTGGTGTGATGTCGGCTCACTGTAAGCTCTGCCTCCCAGGTTCAGGCCATTCTCCTGCCTCAGCCTCCCGAGTAGCTGGGACTACAGGTGCCTGCAACCACGCCCGGCGAATTTTTTTGTATTTTTAGTAGAGATGGGGTTTCACCATGTTCGCCAGGATGGTCTCGATCTCCTGACCTCGTGATCTGCCCGCCTCGGCCTCCCAAAGTGCTGGGATTACAGGCGTGAGCCACCGCCTGGCCGCNATCTACAGGCCAAGGAGAGAGGCCTCAGGAGAAGCCAACCCTGCAGACACCATCTTAGACTTTCAGCCTCCAAAACCAGAAAAAATCAACATCTGTCATTTGAGCCACCCAGGCTATACTACTTTGTTATGGCAGTCCAAACAGACTAATACAATCAATAAACAAATTTTCCAGATAACTGACATCTATTCATTTAAGTGTAACTACTTTGAAAATATTTACTTATTTTGTAAAGGTATATTTCTAAGCTGTATCTATAAATGGCAACCCAATCTCCCCTCAGCATCCACAGGGGATTGGTTCCAGGACCCTTGGGGACACCGAGATCTGTGGATGCTTAAATTCCTTATAGGAAATGACAAAGTTTGTCTTCTTCTTTAGACTTTAAATCATCTCTAGGCCAGGCGGTGGCTCACGCCTGTAATCCCAGCACTTTGGGAGGCCGAGGCGGGCAGATCACATGAGACCAGGAGTTCGACCAGGTGGGCCAACATGGCGAAACCCCATCTCTAGGTAAAATACAAAAATTAGCCAGATGTGGTAGCACACATCTGTAGTCCCAGCCACCGGGGAGGCTGAGGCATGAGAATCCCTTGAACCTGGGAGGTGGAGGTTGCAGTGAGCTGAGATCACTACTGGACTAGCCTGGGTGACAGAGAGAGACTCCGTCTTAAAAAAAAAAAAAAAATTTAAAGCCACTGGAGGTCCTCAGCCTCCCCAGTGGCTGGGACTACAGCTGTGTGTTGCCACACCTGGCTAATTTTTGTATTTTTAGTAGAGACTTTGGACTTTATTCTGAGGGTAATGGGAAGCCATTGAAGGATTTTAAGTTGAAAAGATTTTCAGATTTGCCTTACCCAGACTATGTGGAGAGTAATATGGAGGGGGACACTAATTAGGTGGCAGATAGAGGAGTCCAGATGAGAGATGTTGGAGAACATAAGATTCATTAGAATGGAAGCTCCAGGAGGGTAAGCGCATGTGTTCACTATACTATCCCTGGCATCTAGAGCAGTGCCTGTATGCAGTTGGCACCCAGTCAGTGTTTATTAAATGAAGGACTGACTTGGATTGATATGGTTGTTATAAAGATGACAGATAGTGGAATTGGTTGGACATAATGTTCAGTATGTAGAACTAAAAGGATTTGAAGACCGAGGACTGATTAGATGTTAGGATGAGAAGAGGATTATTAAGGATTGATGCCAGGCTCTGGCATGAAATGGGGAATGCTGGAGGAGCAGGTTTAGAGGTGAAGATCCTGCATTCAGTCTGGGATATGTGGAGTTTGAAGTGATTATGAGATATCTAAGTGGAGACATCAAGTAGGTAGTTGAAAATAACGCCTGAAGGCCAGGCACAGTGGCTCACACCTGTAATCCCAGCACTTTGGGAGGCTGAGGTGGGAGGATTGCTTGAGCTCAGGAGTTCGAGACCAGCCTAGGCAACATGGTGATGAAACCTAGTCTCTACAAAACAAAAAAAAAATTCTTTTTTTGAGGGGGAGTCTCACTCTGTTGCCTAGGCTAGAGTGCAGTGACACCATCTTGGCTCACTGCAACCTCTGCCCTGGGTTCAAGCGATTCTTGTGCCTCAGCCTCCTGAGTAGCTGGGATTACAGGCACATGCTACCATGTCCAGCTAATTTTGTTGTTTGTTTGTTTGTTTTTATTTTTTTATTTTTTTTTGAGATAGAGTCTCACTCTGTCACCCAGGGTGGAGTGCAGTGGCGCCATCTCAGCTCACTGCAACATCCGCCTCCTGGGTTCAAGCGATTCTTCTGCCTCAGCCTCCTGAGTAGCTGGGACTACAAGTGTGCGCCACCACACCTGACTAATTTTTTGTATTTTTAGTAGAGACAGGGTTTCACCATATTGGCCAGGCTAATCTCTAACTCCAGACGTCATGATCCGCCCACCTCGGCTTCCCAAAGTGCTGGGATTACAGGCGTGAGCCACTGTGCCTCGCCATTTTTTGTATTTTTAGTAGAGATGGGGTTTTGCCATGTTGGCCAGGTTGGTCTGGAACTCCTGACCTCAGGTGATCCACCCCCTCTTGGCCTCCCAAAGTGTTGGGATTACAGGCATGAGCCTACTGTGCCCAGCCTCTACAAATATATATATATATATATATTTTTTTTTTTTTTTTTAGACAGAGTCTCACTCTGTTGCCCAGGCTGGAGCACAATGGTATGATCTTGGCTCACTGCAACCTCCACCTCCCAGGTTCAATCAATTCTCTTGCCTCAGCCTCCCAAGCATCTGGAATTACAGGGGCCCACCACCACACCCAGCTAATTTTTATATTTTTAGTAGAGATAGGGTTTCACCGTGTTGGCCAGGCTGGTCTTGAACTCCTGACCTCGTGATCCACCCACCTCGGCCTCCCAAAGTGCTGGGACTGCAGGCATGAGCCACCGTGCTTGGTCTACAGAAATTTTTAAAAATTAGCTGAGCATGGTGGCATGCGCCTGTGGTCCCAGCTATTCATTCAGAATAAAAGCTACATAAGCTGGGTGTAGTGGTGTGTGCCTGTAATCCCCGCTACCCAGGAGGCTGAGATAGGAGGATCACCTGAGTTTAGGAGGTTGAGGCTGCAGTAAGCCACGATCACACCACTGCACTCCAGCCTGGGTGACAGTGAGACCCTGACTCAAATAATAATAATAACGGTAATAATAATTATGCTTGCCTGACAGAGTAGGTACTTAATAAATTTTTGTTGAATAAACAAATGCTACTTGGCATACCCATGGTGTCAAGTTTTCTTTCTTTTTTTTTTTTTTTGAGGCGGAGTTTTGCTCTTTGTTGACCTAGCTGGAGTGCAGTGGGGCAATCTCAGCTCATTGCAACCTCCACCTCCCGGGTTCAAGTGATTCTTCTGTCTCAGCTTCCCGAGTAGCTCAGAGTACAGGTGCCTGCCACCACGCCTACGCCCAGCTAATTTTTGTATTTTTTGCAGAGACAGAGTTTCACCCTGTTGGCCAGGCTGGTCTTGAACTCCTAACCTTGGGTGATCCGCCCGCCTAGGCCTCCTAAAGTGCTGGGATTACAGGCATGAGCCACCATGCCTGGCCTTCTTTTTTTTTTTTTTTTTTTTAATTTTATTTTTAGATCTGGGGTCTCACTCTGTCACCCAAGCTACATGGTGGGACATTTTCTAACTTGATTACCTTGAGATTACTTGAAGAGATAAGGGACACTGTCACCTTGGGGGTTCCTGTTCCAGCCCCTCTACTGCAATACTGATATCCCTTTTTTTTTTTTTCTTTTGAGACGGAGTCTCACTTTGTTGCCCAGACTGGAGTGCAGTGGCACGATCTCGGCTCACTGCAAGCTCTGCCTCCTGGGTTCACACCATTCTCCTGCCTCAGCCTCCCAAGTAGCTGGGACTACAGGCACTTGCCACCATGCCTGGCTAATTTTTTTGTAGCTTTAGTAGAGATGGGGTTTCACTGTGTTAACCAGGATGGTCTCAATCTCCTGACCTTGTGATCTGCCTGCCTCGGCCTCCCAAAGTGTTGGGATTACAGGTGTGAACCACCGTGCCTGGCACCCCCCCCTTTTTTTTTTTTTTGAAGACAGGGTCTCGTTCTGTCACCCAAGCTGAAGTGCAGTGATGTGGTCATGGCCCACTGTAGCCTTGACCTCCTGGCTTCAAGTGATGCTCCCTCCACTGCCCTCTGGAGTAGCTGGGATCACAGGTGTGTGCCACCATGCCCAGCTAATTTATCTATTTATTTTGAGCCAGAGTCTTGCTCTGTCGCCCAGGCTGGAGTGCAGTGGTGTGGCCTCAGCCCACTGCACCCTCTCTGCCTTCCGGGCCCAACCGGGTCTCCTCCCTCAGCCTCCTGTGTAACTGGGATTACAGGCACGCGCCACCACATAGGCCTGCTTTTTGTATTTTTAGTAGAGATGGGGTTTCATCATGTTGGCCAGGCTGGTCTCAAACTCCTGACCTCAAGTAATCTGCCCATCTTGGCCTCCCAAAGTGCTGGGATTACAGGCATGAGCCACCACTCCTGGCCCCAGTGAATTGATTTTTAATTTTTTGTAGAGACAGGGTCTCCCTATGTTGCCCATGCTGGTCTCAAACTCCTGGGCTCAAGGGATCCTTCCTCCTACCTTGGCCTCCCAAAGTACTGGGATTACAGGCCACCTGTAAGCCTCCTGTGAGCCACCACCCAGCCAATATTCACTGTTTAAATCAACCAACAGTTTTGCTGTGAAAGGGACACTAGGAAGTAACTTCTCGGATTTAAAGCTCTGTGAATTACTGTTTTTTCCTTGTCATCTTGTAGATCCTCCCACTTCTCTCTGTTCCTGTGGCTACTTACTTTGTCTAATGTGACTGTTGTGGGTTCCTTCTCAGTCCTCTCTGTACTTCCAACCCGGCCCCTCTAAGTCTGTTCGTCTATCAGTTTTAGTGCTCTTTTTTTTTTCTCTCTCTTTCTTTTTCCAGGAGTGCTCTTTTAAAACCCTTGCTGGATTGGGTTACTCCCCTGCTTCAAACCATTTGATGGCTTCCCACTGCCTAACTTCCATGCTCCTCACCCTGTTTTATAAAGCTCAGAATGATCTGGTTTCTTCTTACCACTAACCCAGCTCATTCCATTCTCCCGCTTGCCTGCTAAACTTTAGTCACAGTTTCTCTTTCAGTTCTTTGACTAAGCCAAGCTGTTATCAGCTTCAGGGCCTTAGCTGTTCCATCTGAAGGCCTCTGTCCAGAAAACTGTACCATCTTTTCCTCTCGTAAAGTTTCAAGTCTCAGCCTCAGTGCCTAAGAGAAGCCTCTCTAACCACCCTGCTGCAGACAGCCCCTGCACTCATTTGATTCACTTCCTTCTTAACACTTACCATTAGATGGAATTCATTGTTTCTTTTCTTGTTCATTGTCTGTCTCCCATACTTGATTTTAAATTCCATGAGGTCAAGGACCATGTATCTTTTCCTTATTTTTTCTTTGTTTTTTATTTTATTTTATTTTATTTTTATTTTAATTTTTTATTTTTTATTTATTTATTTATTTTTTTTTTTTTGAGGCAGAGTCTCTCTCTGTTGCCCAGGCTAGAATGCAGTGGCACAATATCAGCTCACTGCCATCCCTGCCTCCTGGGTTCAAGCAATTCTCCTGTCTCAGCTTCCTGAGTAGCTGGGATTACAGGTGCATGCCACTATGTCTGGCTAATTTTTTTTTTTTTTTTTGAGACGGAGTCTCGCTGTCCCCTAGGCTGGAGTGCAGTGGTGCAATCTCGGCTCACTGCAACCTCCGGCTCACTACAATCTCCACCTCCTGGGTTCAAGCAATTCTCCAGCCTCAGCCTCCCAAATAGCTGGGACTACAGGTGTGTGCCACCATACCCAGCTAATCTTTTGTATTTTTAGTAGAGACAGGGTTTCACCGTGTTAGCCAGGATGGTCTTGATCTCCTGACCTCATGATCCACCTGCCTTGGCCTCCCAAAGTGCTGGGATTGCAGTCGTGAGCCACTGTTCCCGGCCTAATTTATGTATTTTTAGTAGAGACGGGGTTTCACCATATTGGCCGGGCTAGTCTTGAACTCCTGACCTCAAGGGATCCACCTGCCTCAGCCTCCCAAAGTGCTAGGATTACAAGCATGAGCCACCACACCCGGCCTCTTTTTTATTTTTTAAGACACAGGATTTCGCCCATTGCCCAGCCTGGAGTGCAGTGGTGAGATCCTAGCTCACTGTAGCCTCGACTTCCGAACTCAAGCGACCCTCCAACCTCAGCCTCCCAAACTATTAGTATTATAGGCGTGAGCCACTGCACCCAGCCCAGAAGTCTTTAAAGCTTATAATACATTAAAGTAATATGGGAAAAAAGGACATGGTAAAGACCATAAACATATTACTATGCAACTCAGCAATCCCAGTCCTAGGTATTTACTCAAGTGAAGTAAAAACTAATGTTTACATAGAAGACTGTACATGAACACAGAATTACCCCCAAATGGTAACAACTCAGATGTTTTATTTTTATTGTTGTTGTTCGCTACCACACTTTTTTTTTTTTTTTTTTTTTTTTTTTTTTAAACGGAGTTTTGCACTTGTTGCAGGCTGGAGTGGAATGGCATGATCTCAGTTCACTGTAACCTCTGCCTCCCGGGTTCAAACAATTCTCCTGCCTCAGCTTCCTGAGTAGCTAGGATTATAGGCATGTGCTACCATGCTCGGCTAATTTTGTATTTTTAGTAGAGATGGGGTTTCTCCATGTTGGTCAGGCTGGTCTCGAACTCCTGACCTCAGGTGATCTGCCTGCCTTGGCCTCTCAAAGTGCTGGGATTACAGGCATGAGCCACAGTGCTTGGACTTTTTTTTTTTTTTTTTAAAGTAAAGACAAGGTCATGCTATGTTGTCAAGCTGGTCTCAAACTTTTGGGCTCAAGCGGTCCTCCCACCTTGGCTTCCCAAAGTGCTGGGATTATAGGCGTGAACCACTACACCTAGCACAAATGTTTTTCAGCTGGTAAATGTTTCAACAAACTGTGATACATTCATTCAGTGGAATACTACTTATCAAAAATAGAGACAAACTATAGTAATGATACATGCTGCGGTGTGAATGAATCTCAAATGAAAGAAGCCAGACTCAAAAGGCTAAGGCACTGTATGATTCCATCTATATGATGTTCCATAGGGATAGAAAACGGGTCTCTAGTTGCCAGGGAATGGGAGAAGGGATGTACAAAGACAAGAGAATTGAGGGATGATGGAACTATAGAGTGTAGATGTTGGGATATGGAGTGGAACCTCCTTAACAGGAAGGCAGTACTAATGTGTTTTTTTTTTCTTTTAGAGGCAGAGTCTCACTCTGTCGCCCAGGCTGGAGTGCAGTGGCACGATCTGGGCTCACTGCAAGCTCCGCCTCCCGGGTTCACGCCATTCTCCTGCCACAGCCTCCCAAGTAGCTGGGACTATAAGCACTCGCCACCACGCCTGGTTAATTTTTTGTATTTTTGGTAGAGATGGGGTTTCACTGTGGTAGCCAGGATGGTCTCTATCTCCTGACCTCGTGATCCACCCGCCTCGGCCTCCCAAAGCGCTGCAATTACAGACGTGAGCCACCGCGCCCGGCCGTGCTTTTTTTTTTGAGATAGAATCTTGCTCTGTCATCTGGACTAGAGTGCAGCGGGGCGATTTCTGCTCACTGCAACCTCCGCCTTGCGAGTTCAAGCAATTCTCCTGCCTCAGCCTCCCGAGTAGCTGGGATTACAGGTGCACGCCACCATACCTGGCTAATTTTTTGTATTTTTAGTAGAAACGGGGTTTCACTATGTTGGCCAGGAGGGGCTCAAACTCTTGACCTTGTGATCTGCCCGCCTTGGCCTCCCAAAGTGCTGGGATTACAGGCGTGAGCCACTGCGCCTGGCTGGCAGTGCTCATGTCTTAACACTTTAGTTACAGTAACTTTTTTTTTTTTTTTTTTGAGATGGAGTCTTGCTCTGTCACCCAGGCTGGAGTGCAGTGGCATGATCTTGGCTCACTGCAACTTCTGCCTCCCAGGTTCAAGCAATTCTCCTGCCTGTAGCCTCCTGCCTGCAGTAACTTTTAGCAGCTGTCTACTGTGTTTTGATTGAAAGCAAATCCAAATCTATTGGTATCAAAACAGGAATACCAGTGTATTTGTGAACCTGAAAGGGTCAGAGAAGAGATTAGATCTTCTCTATATCAGAGAAGATATAGATCTTGATTGTGGTGGTGGTTTAAAGTATTTGTCAAACTCATAGAACTATATGTATTAGTATATTGGAAGAGTATATTAGAAAGGATAAAATATACTGTATATAAATTATACCTCAAGTTTGGGTTTTTTGTTTTGTTTTTGTAGAGACTGGGTCTCTACAAGCAAGCCTCCCACCTTGGCCTCCCGAAGTGTTGGGATTATAGGTGTAAACCACTGTGCCCAGTTTACCTCAAGTTTTAAAACGACTATAAACACCCAAGTATTGATATAATTTGCATTTGGTCCACAGAGTTACCATTTTGGTATGAAAAAGTAGAGTATGATTTCAGTCTTTCAGGAAGTTGGTATGTTAGCTCTCTCTAGTGAAATGACAAGAGTTAACATTTTATGAGTGTTTATGAACAAGAAAGTGTCAGCTATTTAATCTGAGAAGGTCATTTCTCATTCTAGCCAAGGAGGGAGGGTATACTCCTAAAATAGAAAGAGACTGGAAGAATAAAACAGATACTTTGTAGTAGTCTATTATTTTACAATCTGTCTTGGCACTTGATCCATAATTGTATAGTGCCATCATCATTAAGGAATATTACTACTAGTGTTTATTAGCTTTATCTTCTTTCTTGTGGCAGAAGGGAAAAATGTTTTAGACTAGTAAACCATGACTCAATTAGGAGCCAGGGTTCTATCTGCCGAGGGTTGAATCCTGACTCTGTCATGTACCAGCTGTGTTACTAGGTAAGTTACACAGCTTGGGGAAGTTACTTAAACTCCTTAGTTTCTTGGCCTGGTGCGGTAGTTCACACCTGTAATCCCAGCACTTTGGGAGGCCAAGGCAGGTGAATCACTTGAGGTCAGTAGTTCAAGACCAGCCTGGGCAACATGATAAAACCCCATTACTACTAAAAGAACAAAAATTAGCCAGGCATGGCTGGGTGCTCACGCCTGTAATCCCAGCACCCTGGGAGGCCAAGGCAGGCAGATCACAAGGTGGGGAGATTGAGAATATCCCGGTCAACATGGTGAAACCCCGTCTCTACTAAAAAAAAAATTAGCTGGGCTTGGTGATGGGCGCCTGTAGTCCCAGCTACTCGGGAGGCTAAGGCAGGAGAATGGTGTGAACCCAGGAGGCGGAGCTTGCGATGAGCCAAGACTGTGCAACTGCACTCCAGCCTGGGTAACAGAGCGAGACTCCTTCTAAAAAAAAAAAAATTAGCCAGGAGTGGTGGCGGGCGCCTGTAGTCGCAGCTACTGGGGAGGCTGAGGTAGGAGAATGGTGTGAACCCGGGAGGCAGAGCTTGCAGTGAGCTGAGATCATGCCACTGTACTTTAGCCTGGGCAACAGAGCAAGACTCCGTCTCAAAAAAAAATAAAATTAGCCAGGCAAGGTGGCATGCTCCTGTAGTCCCATCTACTTGGGAGTCTGAGGCACGGGAATTGCTTGAATCTGGGAGGGGGAGGTTGCAATCAGCTGAGATCGTGCACTGCGCTCTAGCCTGGGCAACAGAGTGAGGCTGTGTCTCAAAAACAAGAGACCAGGCCTGGTGGCTCACGCCTGTAATCCCAGCACTTTGGGAGGTCGAGGCGGGCAGATCACAAGGTCAGGAGATTGAGACCATCCTGGCCAACTTGGTGAAACCCCGTTTGTACTAAAATACAAACAATCACGGAGGTGTGGTGGCACGTGCCTGTAGTCCCGGCTACTCGGGAGGTTGAGGCAGGAGAATCACTTGAACCCAGGAGGCAGAGGTTGCGGTGAGCTGAGATCGTCCCACTGCACTCCAGCCTGGGCGACAGAGCAAGACTCCATGTCCAAACAAACAAACAAACAAACAATAAAAATCAAGAACAACAACAAAAATCTCTTTTCTTTCATTATCTTTAAATGGTAATGCTATCAGTTGTTGTAAAGATTAAATATCAGATGTTTAGAAAAGTACCTGACATTGGCCTGGGCACAGTGGCTCACACCTGTAATCCCGGCACTTTGGGAGGCCAAGGTGGGTGGATCATGAGGTCAGGAGATCAAGACCATCCTGGCTAACACGGTGAAACCCTGTCTCTACTAAAAATACAAAAAAATTAGCTGGGCGTGGTGGCGGGCACCTGCCAGCTACTGGGAGGCTGAGGCAGGAGAATGGTGTGAACCCCGGGAGGCGGAGCTTGCAGTGAGCTGAGGTTGCTCCACTGCACTCCAGCCTGGGCAACACAGTGAGACTCTGTCTCAAAATAAAAGAAAAAAAGAAAAAAGTACCTGGCATCTAATGCGTATAGTATAATTGTGGACTGATATTGGTATTAGCAGAAAGCAGAGCAAGTAACCTTTTGTTGTGTTGTTGAGTGACTGGACTGAGTTGGGGAGACTTCATGTGAGAAGGGAACCGTGTGACAAAGCAAATCTCGGTTGTAGTCATGGCTTACTTACTGGTACTTCCTTCTTACTGTCATCTCGCTTAAATGACCAGGACAAGGCAGAGGTGGGTGAATGGGAGAACAGGGCTTGTGAAATTAGGATTCCGGTGTAGTGGCCAGCACACTTACTGCTTGTTGTCAGAAACTGGATTAAACACTGGACACTTTTTCTGGTTTAAGTATTCAGATTATAAAATGACCTCAGAAATTACAGTTTGTAAGCTTATTCAAAACTGCCCCACAAATGCCAATTTTACCATAAAATACAGTAAAAGGTTAGCTAGCTATACCAGTTAAGACAGTGAGTAGGTGACCTTTATAAACGTGATTCTTACCAGTCCCAGAGAATCAATGCTTCTGTTGTTTAGGGTAGAATCAGGAACAATTTGGGGATAGCCTCCAGTTTGGTTCCAGTTCCTGTCCAACTTGAGACATATATTTCCCATTTAAAAGGTGGGGCAGATTTTGTGATCATTTCTTCAGCACCTTGGAATCCTAGCCGTCAGTCTGTTCATGCTGATAGAAGTCCGTGTGACAGTGTCCTTTGGTTGAAAGCACAAAAATATAAAAAAGATCTAGAGAGGGTGGGCATTTTATTATTCTTGGATATTCTTTCTCTGCTGAACAAAACTGATGTGCCTATTTCTGTCCCATTAGGAGCTCTTGTCCCTGGCAAAGCGAAAGCGCAGTGACTCTGAGGAGAAGGAGCCGCCTGTGAGTCAGCCTGCAGCCTCGTCAGACTCGGAGACGTCTGACAGTGACGATGAGGTGGGTGTGGAGGGCCTCAGGTTCTGGGACCATTAGATAGTTGAGGGTCCTCACTTTGGTGGCTCCTGTTGGCCTCACTTCCTTAAACTGAGACTTACAACGTAAGATCTACAAGAATTATTGGGGAAAGAAAATGGTGTAAGGAAAGCCGGGCGTGGTGGCTCATGCCTGTAATCCCAGCACTTTGGGAGGCTGAGGTGGGTCGATCACCTGAGGTCAGGAGTTCGAGACCAGCCTGGCCAACATGGGGAAACCCTGTCTCTACTAAAAAATACAACAATTAGCTGGGCATGGTGGCGCATGCCTGTAATCCCAGCTACTCTGGAGGTAGGAGAATTCCTTGAACCCAGGAGGCAGAAGTTGCAGTGAGCCTAGATCGCCCCACTGTATTCCAGCCTGGGTGACAATGCAAGACTGTGTCTCAAAAAAAAAAAAAAAGGCCGGGCGCGGTGGCTCAACCCTGTAATCCCAGCACTTTGGGAGGCCGAGGCGGGTGGATCACGAGGTCAGGAGATCGAGACCATCCTGGCTAACATGGTGAAACCCCGTCTCTACTAAAAATACAAAAAACTAGCCGGGCGTGGTGGCGGGCGCCTGTAGTCCCAGCTACTCGGAGGCTGAGGCAGGAGAATGGCATAAACCCGGGAGGCGGAGCTTGCAGTGAGCCGAGATCGCGCCACTGCACTCCAGCCTGGGTGACACAGCGAGACTCCGTCTCAAAAAAAAAAAAAAAAAAAAAAAAAAAGAAAATGGTATGATGAAAGCTACTGAATGTCATATTCATTGTGCTGCTAATTACCTAGCGGGTCCCTCTGCAGAACATGCGTAGCCATTCTGTAGCCTTTTTTTTTTTTTTTTCTAGCCTTATTGCAGAAGTGGTACAGTCAGTAGTCATGTTTTTTTCTTTTTTCTTTTTTTTTTATTTTTTGAGACAGAGTCTTGCTCTCTTGCCCAGGCTGGAGTGCAGTGGCGCAGTCTCTGCTCACTGCACTGGGTTCACACCATTTTCCTGCCTCAGCCTCCCGAGTAGCTGGGACTATAGGTGCCTGCCACCATGCCTGGCTAATTTTTAAAATTATTTTTAGTAGAGATGGGGTTTCACCTTGTTAGTCAGGATGGTCTTGATCTCCTGACCTCATGATCCACCCGCCTTGGCCTCCCAAAGTGGTGGGATTACAGGCGTGAGCCACCGCGCCCAGCCTCTCTTTTTAATTTTTGAGTCATCTTTTTAATCTCACTTTCATGTTAGAAAATAAATTCTATCAAGGATGCCATTGTTTAATGGGAAATACTTTAGTGAGAAAAGAATCTTTCTTTGGGAAGGTTGATTCAACATCCCTCAGAGTGACGGTGTTAACTTCAAAGGAGGAAAATCCAACTGTTCATTGTCTAGACCACTGTCACTTTCCCCAATTACCTACCAACAATGGCAGGCCCTAAACGGTCCAGAACCTTAATGGAAGACAGGGATGAGGGGACAGATATTTGAAACACTTCTACATGTTTCTCATTTGATTTGTTTATTTTATTTTTTTGAGAAGGAGTCTCACTCTGTCGCCCAGGCCAGAGTGCAGTGGCATGATTTTGGCTCACTGCAACCTCTGCCTCTCGGGTTCAAGTGATTCTCTTGCTTCATCCTCCCAAGTAGCTGGAATTACAAGCATGCATCACAATGCCCGACTGATTTTTTTAGTTTTAGTGGAGACAGGATTTCGCCATGTTCGCCGTTCTGATCTCAAACTTCCGAGCACAGTTGATCCACCCGCCTTGGCCTCCCAAACTGCTGAGATTACAGGCGTGAGCCATTACATCAAGTCTTCCATTTGATTTAAAGTATTTTCTTCCTCTTAGTAATTCCTTGGAGAGAAGCCGGATATCACCTTTCAATGTAATTTCTTACCCTGTAGCCTAGGAAAATATTTGTTAACAGTAAAATAAAAAATGTTTATTTAATATAATGAAATTTAATTAGCAGCTGAATAGTGTTTACCTGTGTCCTGAATGTGCATATTGGAGTGATTCCCTTCTGATCAACTGTAGTGATAATCTCTTTTTTTTTTTTTTTTTGTTTAAGACTGAGTCTTACTCTGTCACCCAGGCTAGAGTGCAGTGGTGCAATCTCAGCTCACTGCAACCTCTGCCTCCTGAGTTCAAGTGATTCTCCTGCCTCAGCCTCTCGAGTAGCTGGAACTACAGGCATGCCCCACCACACCTGGCTAGTTTTTGTATTTTTAGTAGAGACAAGGTTTTGCCATGTTGGCCAGGCTGATCTCGAACTCTTGACCCCAGATGATCTACCCTCCTTAGCCTCCCAAAGTGTTGGGATTACGAATGTGAGCTACCACACCCAGCCATGATATTCTCTTAATCTTAAATAATTTAATAGATCTAAAATTGCTTTCTGCAGCAAGAAGTCATGAAAGTTTACTCTTTTTTGTTTGTTTGTTTTGAGGCCCAGTCTCGCTGTGTCTGCCAGGCTGGAGTGCAGTGGCATGATCTTGCAAGGCTCACAGCAACCTCTGCCTCCCGGGTTCAAACAATTCTCCTTCGTCAGCCTCCTCAGTAACTGGAACTACAGCCGTGTGCCACCACACCCGGCTGATTTTTTATTTTTAGTAGAGATGGGGTTTCACTGTGTTGGCCAGGGTGGTCTCGAACTCCTGACCTCAGGTGACCCGCCCCATTGACCTCCCAAAGTGCTGGGATTACAGGCATGAGCCACCGAACCCAGCCTCTTTTTTTTTTTTTTTTTTTTTTGTGACGGAGTCTTGCTTTGTTGCCAGGCTGGAGTGCAGTGGTGTGATCTCGGCTCACTGCAACCTCTGCCTCCTGGGTTCAAGCAATTCCCCTGCCTCAGCCTCCCGAGTATCTGGGACTGCAGGCGGATGTCACCACACCCAGCTAATTTTTTGTAGTTTTAGTAGAGTCGGGGTTTCACCATGTTAGCCAGGATAGTCTCATTCTCCTGACCTTGTGATCTGCCTGCCTTGGCTTCCCAAAGTACTGGGATTACAGGTGTGAGCCACCATGCCTGGCCAAAAGTTTATTCTTTTGTTTGTTTTTAATGGAGGAACTATAATTTCTCTCAAATTAATAAAAAATCAGTGGGAGTCTATGAAATAATTTGCTTTTTCATTTTGTTTTCTATTTTCTTTCTTTAAATGCCTAGATAACACAGAAAAACCTTGAAATAATTTTCTCTCCCACTATTCTTTTTTTTTTTTTTTTTTTTTTTTTTTTTTGAGACGGAGTCTCGCTCTGTCGCCCAGGCTGGAGTGCAGTGGCTGGATCTCAGCTCACTGCAAGCTCCGACTTCCGGGTTCATGCCATTCTCCTCCCTCAGCCTCCCGAGTAGCTGGGACTACAGGCGCCCGCCACCACGCCCGGCTAATATTTTGTATTTTTTAGTAGAGATGGGGTTTCACCGTGTTCGCCAGGATGGTCTTGATCTCCTGACCTCGTGATCCGCCCATCTCGGCCTCCCAAAGTGCTGGGATTACAGGGTTGAGCCACCGCGCCCGGCCTTTTTTTTTTTTTTTTTGAGATGTAGTCTCGCTCTGTCGCCCAGGCTCTCCCACTATTCTTATAGCTACTTTTATTTTTCATGTTTCAGAAGTCAGCTGCTGTGGTCCACCCTTGCCACTCAGTATTCTATTAAGTTCGAATCTGTGATATGCCTGGAATACCTTGTAATGTGTTTGTGATCTCTGTTATTCCTTAAGATACAAGCAGTAAGTCCGCTTGGAACACATTCATTCTTCATATTTCTGTTGTTAAAGTTAAGTCAGAGTCCTAACTTTCGCGGTTACTATTGAGATTCCCTTCCTCCTTTTTTAGCCAAAGCATTAGAGGAGCCCACAACTTGTGTTGGAGGAGATCCACATCCATAAAATCCTTTATGGTTTAGGGTTCCCTTTATTACTCGCAGCTGCTTAATGATGTAAAAAACTGCTCATCTTAGAACACTACCCAGCGATTGGTACACATATTGGAGAAAAAGCTAACAATAGGCTGCACCCTGCCCAGTAGGAAATGAGCCTTTGAATGACTTTTCCCCTACAGGATTCTTAGCTCCTGCTGCTTCCTCCAGGTTCTAGTTCTCCAGGCCCTCAGGCTTATTTTACCCTACTCCAGTCCCTCTCTCATGAGAGCAGCGTCTATATCATGGTCATTCTGAAAGATGCCTGTTTTTCGGTTTGCATCATGTCTCTTTGGCTCAAGACACTAACTTAGAACAGAGCA
The DNA here is from genome assembly GCF_003255815.1 of Theropithecus gelada. Lineage (NCBI taxonomy): Eukaryota > Metazoa > Chordata > Mammalia > Primates > Cercopithecidae > Theropithecus > Theropithecus gelada. Next base: position 16,800,542 of record NC_037674.1, read on the forward strand.
CCTTCAGAGTTAGAGCAAATAGTTCATTATTTTGGACAATTCAGAAAATAACTATTAAAATCTTTATTAAAAAATTCTTCCAGCCACTGTATAACTCAGTGTTATTACTGTGAGCTCAAACTTATTGCTGCTGTGGACACTTTAGATTGGGTAAGGGACTTCTGAGAGATTCTTAGGATATAAAGTTTGAGACAGTGGCTCTTTTTTTCCTTTTCATAATGGTTTTTTTTGTTGTTGTTGTTGTTGTTTTTTGAGACGGAGTCTCTCTTTGTCGCCCAGGCTGGAGTGCAGTGGCGCAATCTTGGCTCACTGCAAGCTCCGCCTCCCGGGTTCATGCCATTCTCCTGCCTCAGCCTTCGAGCAGCTGGGACTACAGGCGCACGCCACCACGCCCGACTAATTTTTTGTATTTTTAGTTGAGAGGGGGTTTCACTGTGCTAGCCATGTTGGTCTCTATCTCCTGACCTCATGATCTGCCCGCCTTGGCCTCCCAGAGTGCTGGGATTACAGGTGTGAGCCACTGTCATAGATTATTAATACAGCTTTCATGAGTAAGAAAACACATACTGAAGTAGTTTGCTATGTCTTCTCGTTTCTTCAGCTTTTGTGTCTTTATCGCCTACCTTTTAGAAATTTGGTTGTTAGAGTGGCAATTCTCAGGCCAGGCATTGTGTCTCATGCCTGTAATCCCAGCACTTTGGGAGGCCGAGGCAGGTGGATCACTTGAGGTCAGGAGTTCGAGACCAGATGGGCCAACATGGCGAAACCCTGTCTCTACTAAAAATACAAAAATTAGCCGGGTGTGGTAGCGGGCACCTGTAGTCCTAGCTGCTCGGGAGGCTAAGGTATGAGAATCGCTTGAGCCCAGAATGAGCTCAGAAGGCAGAGGTTGCAGTGAGCTGAGAACATTGCACTACACTCCAGCCTGGGCACCAGAGTGAGACTGCATCTCAATAAAAATAAATAATTAAATAAAGTGGCAGTTTTCCATCAGAGGACGCCCTCCTTGTGCCAGAAGCTGCCTTGGAGTTTTTTCAAACTTATATATATCTCTCTTACTGTTTATTTTCATTAGTGAGCCATGAATATAGGTAGAAAGAAATACGTTTGTCCCCTAAGATTTGCTAGGACAGAAAATTGGTCAAGAACAACTGAGCTAAAAAGTTAATTGGTAATTTGTTTATAAAATCAGAGACATGCACTGATTTTAGAGCAAAAAGATATTTAGCTAATTGATGAGCAGGGAGGGGAAATGGAGAGAAGCTCTGAAAGTTTTCTATCCAGAAAAAAATGGATACACTGGACATTAAGTATAATGTCATATTAGTGAGGAAATAAGTAGATGTTTCACGTATAATGTATCTTGGCTGGGGGAAAAACTGAAATTTAATGACAGAGTATATATTTGTCCTATTATTTTTGGTGATTGAATTATTCTTGGTATCTGGAGGCACATGTAAAACTAAGAAGCAAGGCTGTTTGTAAGATTTACATTGGCCAAGGTCATAATGCTGTGGTGTGGCACTTTGATGCTATCACTTCCTCTCCTTGAAAGCATTTGATAGGAGAAGAAACATCAAGGATTCAAACAAGAGTGATTGGAAGCGAAAATAACAAGATGAGGAAGAGGAGAGCTAGCAGCCATTCGATCATGAGTTGGGGTTAAAAAAAAAAATGGCCAGCAGGGTGTGGTGGCTCACACCTGTAATCCAGCGATTTGGGAGGCCACGGAGGGAGGATTGCTTGAGCTGGGAAGTTCAAGACCAGCCTGGGCAACATGGCAAAACCCCATCTCTACTAAAAATACAAAAATTATTGTAGCTAGAGGTGCAATAACAGAAAAATTAGGCTGGGTGCAGTAGCTCACGCCTGTAATCCCAGCACTTTGGGAGGCTGAGATGGGTGGATCACGAGGGCAGGAGCTCGAGACCATCCTGGCTAACACGGTGAAACCCTGTCTCTACTAAAACCACGAAAAAATTAGCCGGGTGTGGTGGCAGGTGCCTGTAGTCCCAGCTACTCCGGAGACTGAGGCAGGAGAATGGCGTGAACCCGGGAGGCGGAGCTTGCATTGAGCCGAGATTGCACCACTGCACTCCAGCCTGGGCGACAGAGCAAGACTGCATCTCAAATAAATAAATAAATAAGTAAATAAATAAATAAATAAAGACTTTTTAAAAATACAAGAATTAGGTGCGGTGGTGTGCACCTGTAGCCCCAGCTACTCAGGAGGCTGAGGTGGGAGGATCACCTAAGCCCAGGAGGTCAAGGGTGCAGTGAGCGGTAATCATGCCACTGCACTCCAACCTGGGCGACAGAGTGAGACTCTATCTCAAAAGAAAAAATAAAAATACCTGATAGGTTTTTTTTTTTTTTTTTAGCCAGAGTCTCGCTCTGTCGCCCAGGCTGGAGTGCAGTGGCGCAATCTCAGCTCACTGCAACCTCCGCCTCCCAGATTCAAGTGATTCTCCTGCCTCAGCCTCTCGATTAGCTGGGATTACAGGCATCTGCCGCCACGCCCGGCTAGTTTTTTGTATTTTTAGAAGAGATGGGGTTTCACCGTGTTGCCCAGGCTGGTGTTGAACTCCTGAGCTCAGGCGATCTGCCTGCCTCGGGCTCTCAAAATGCTAGGATTACAGGCATGAGCCACCTCGGCCAGCCCATTGGATATATGTAGTAATTTTTCTGTTGATTTAAAACCCTCACTATGAATAACAGTTCCTGTACTGTAAAAAAAGTTTTCCAAAATATCAAGCTCTGTGGTACTGCTTTATACAGCTTCCTTTCTCCTCTGTTGTTATTAGTAAGAAGTGACCATTGTGCTCATTTCTTGGTAATGTCTTCTTCAACACTTCCAACTTACTGCATCTATTCTTCGTGGGGTCAGGAAGCCAGGGAATGCCATAGAGTTTAGGCTGGAATACTGCGCTTTAGTGCTTGAACTTAGTGACAGCTATTTAGATTGCTCGTGAGCTTTATTTTTTATTTATTTTATTTTATTTTATTTTTTTTTTTGAGACGGAGTCTCGCTCTGTTACCCAGGCTGGAGTGCAGTGGCGTGATCTTGGCTCACTGCAAGCTCTGCCTCCGAGGTCCGTGCCATTCTCCTGCCTCAGCCTCCCAAGTAGCTGGGACTACAGGTGCCTGCCACCACGCCTGGCTAATTTTTTTTTTTTGTATTTTTAGTAGAGACGGGGTTCCACTGTGTTAGCCAGGATGGTCTCGACCCCCTGACCTTGTGATCCACCCACCTTGGCCTCCCAAAGTGCTGGAATTACAGACGTGAGCCACCGCGCCTGGCCTCATAAGCTTTATTTTTTACACATTGGTTCTTAACTATGTAGACAAGCAGACAGTAACTCCTCATCTTTCTAGACACCATTAAGCTCTCATTGCAAGAATTTGGGATAAGGTGATTTTCATGGACTAGTTTAATTGCTCACATGTATTTACAAGAAATTCTGACACTCCCAACCTAACAATGTAATGTAGTATTAATTATATTGTGCATTTTTTGGTATCATTTCTGTTTTGCTTGTGCTTTTGTCTTCATAACTAGACTACAAGTTTTTGTGATTGAGTGCAAGGATTCTTTATGCTTTCTAGTTGAATGTATGTGATTGCTTGATGATGAAATACAATAGTGTCTTTTGTACTTTGTCTGATTAATTACACAGTAGAAAGGAAAAGAAAGCTAAGTTATTCTTCATGTCTTCAGGCTGACATTAAATTGGATTTACTGCCTCCTGTCACTTGGGATTTTAAAAATTTGCATTTACTCTTCAACTCCTCTGACCCCATTTTTTTTTTTTTTTTTTTTTTTTCTTTTAGGAAACAGAGTCTTGCTCTGTCAAGAAGACTGGAGTGTGGTGGCTCAATGTCCGCTCACTGCAACATCTGCCTCTTGGGTTCAGGCAATTCCTGTGCTTCTGTCTTCTGAGTAGCTGGGATTATCCGCGCATGCTACCATGCCCAGCTAATTTTTTGTATTTTTAGTAGAGACAGGATTTCACTGTGTTGGCCAGGCTGGTCTTGAACTCCTGGCCTCAAGTGATCTGCCCGCCTCGGCCTCCCAAAGTGCTGGTCCCAGCACAGGTGTGAGCCACCCCACCCAGCTTCCTCTGACTCTTTTTTTATTTTCAGAAAAAAACACCTAAATTAGGAACTGTGCCCTCTCAAACACATCTCTTCTGTGGCCATTGTCAGCATCTAGAGTAATGACTATAGAACCTTTCTTACAATTACTTTGACTCAGAATAACATTCAGTTCATATGGAAACCTACAATGTTACAGGATCTTAGAGATCATCTGAACTTTTTTTCCCCACAGATGAGAGAACAGACTCACAGAAATTCTCATTTTCGGCCGGGCGCAGTGGCTCACGCCTGTAATCCCAACACTTTGAGAGGCTGAGGCGGGCTGATCACGAGGTCAGGAGATAGAGACCATCCTGGCTAACACAGTGAAACCCTATCTCTACTAAAAATACAAAAAATTAGCCAGGCATGGTGGCGGGCGCCTGTAGTCCCAGCTACTCAGGAGGCTGAGGCAGGAGAATCGCTTGAAATCAGGAGTTAGAGGTTGCAGTGAGCCGAGATTGTGCTACTGCACTCCAGCCTGGACAACAGAGCGAGACTCTGTCTCAAAAAATATATGTATATATTTTCTTTTCATAAAATAGTACCTCACATGTGTGTAGAACTTCCTGGTTTCTAGTGTGCTCTAAAACTCTTCTTCTTCTCTCCTTTTAGTCTCACACTACCCTGGTAGGTGGTCAAGGCAGTGTTATTATTCCTGCTTTATAGATGAGGAAACCCTCTCTGGTTAGAGGCTTGGCTGTATCCCAGTTCTTTAGACCCTCATCCCAGTGTAGTTTGTCACTAGCCCAGCTGTTACTCTTTTTTTTTTTCTGGAGACAGTCTCCCTCTGTCTCCCAGGCTGGGGTGCAGTGGTGCAATCTTGGCTCACTGCAACCTCCACCTCCCAGGTTCAAGCAATTCTCCTGCCTCAGCCTCCTGAGTAACTCGGATTATAGGTACCCGCCACCAGGCCCAGCTAATTTTTGTATTTTTAGTAGAGTCAGGATTTCACCATGTTGGCCAGGCTGGTCTTGAACTCCTGACTTCAAGTAATCCACCTGCCTCAGTCTCCCAAAGCGTTGGGATTACAGGCATGAGTCACCACACCCAGTCCCAGCTGTTATTCTTGAACCCTACTTACTGAGAGGTATTTTATTTCACTTGTAAATGCAGTTCAGAGTCACTGGGTTGGAATGGTTTCTGTGCTGGGTCCTGAGACCTAGGAATGGGGGTATTCCTTACCTATTAGAGATAATTTGCTCTCTGAAATCTTGAAGTGTCTTTACTTTCCTGCCTTCATCATGCTCAAAGTACTCAGCATCTCAATGCCACCCAGTTCCAGTGCAGCCAGTCCCTGCCTTGTGTTTCTTCCCATCTTTCAACTGAGTGCCCAGAAGGACAGTTGCTTCACAGAATGAGGACCTGCTTATAACATTCTATACACACTCAGCGTGACATGTGGGAATATAGTACTCACCTTCCTTGTTTCACTAGGTAATTGTTGCCCATTAGAATATCTGTTACATCAGTGAGAGTCAAACTGCCAATCTCTATTATTGGGAAGAAAACATATTCCATCCAGTCTCTTTTTAAGTTTTCTTCATTGCATATTTACAAAATACTTTTCTGGTGTTCTGTGGGGTTGCATACATGTACACCTAGGAAAGCAGGATGTGAGTGTGTACAAGAGTCCTGACAATGGATCCTTTCCTTTACCCAGATGGTTTTTGAGCAGTGGTCATTGGGAGATCCTCTGGCCTCTGTACTTGGTTCAGATGCAGACCAGTGGGTGTTCATTTTCTCATTCTTCGCTTATGTTTGGTGCATTTGAGGGCACTTTGAAGGTTATAACAGAGCTTACCTTTCAGTAGACCCATAGTTCTCAAAACGGATTAAGAAGTGCCAGGTCATTTCCTCTACTTCCTCCTGGATGGGGAAAGTATAAGAACATCCGTTTAATTCTCTGCTTTATTCTTTAGATCCCATTTACTACTACACCCTGGTGAAGTCATTCATTTTCCCTCTGTGTCAGAATCAGGTGAATAAGACTTTTGCAGGGATGAGTGAGCCATCTCTGGACTAACAGCTGGATTAAGATATTTCCATATCAATTCTGCTTAGACTCTGTTCTTGGGAGAAGAGGTATAGAGCAAATATTTTAAGTATGTGCTTAGGCAAAAAAGCGTTCAGGAATCTATGGTTTATAGGAGTAAATGTGATCTGTTCTCCAAGAAAAAAATCTTTGGGAGATTATTGGGACCTATTTGAGTCTTTTCCCTGGATTAAATGAATAATGATGAGACTGGTTTCCAGATTTTAAGTGATCATTTATCTTTGAGTGGTGGCAATACAGGTGATTTTTTTAAAAATCAAATTAAAAAAAAATAGGAAATATTGACTGGGTACGGTAGCTCGTGCCTGTAGTCTCAGCCCTTTGGGAGGCCGAGGCAGGCAGACCCCCTGAGGTCAGGAGTTTGAGACCAGCCTGATCAATATGGTGAGAGAACCGACTCACAGCAATTCTCATTTTCACCCGGGTGTGGTGGCTCTACTAACCCTGTCTCTACTGAAAATACAAAAATTAGCTGGGTGTGGGGGCAGTCGCCTACAGTCCCAGCTACTCGGGAGGCTGAGGCAGGAGAATCACTTGAACCCAGGAGGGGCGGAGGTTGCAGTGAGCCGAGATCACGCCACCGCACTCCAGCTTGGGTGACAGAGTGATTCTCCCTCTTGAAAAACAAAACAAAACAAAAAATAGGGAATGTTTCACAAATTTGCATGTCATCTTTGCACAGGGGTCAGGCTAATCTCTGTATTCTAATTTTAGATATGTGCTGCTGAAGCAAGCACAGGTAATTTTTTAAAATTAATTTTTTATATTTAATTAAATTAACTAATTTATTTATTTGAGACAGGCTGTCACTCTGTCACCCAGACTGGAGTGCAGTGTCGTGATCTTGGCTCACTGCACCCTGGACCTCCTGGGTTCAAGCCATTCTCCTACCTTAACCTCCTGAGTAGCTGGGGCTATAAGTGTTCACCACCATGTCCGGCTAATTTTTGTATTTTTTGTAGAGACTGAGTTTCGCCATGTTGCCCAGGCTAGTCTTGAACCCTGAGCTCAAGCAATCATCCTGCCTCGGCCTCCCAAAGTGCTAGGATTTCAGGTGTGAGCCACTGTGTCCAGCTTATTTTATTTTTATTTTATTTTATTTTATTTTATTTTTTTTTTTTTTGAGACGGAGTCTCACTCTGTCACCCAGGCTGGAGTGCAGTGGCCGGATCTCAGCTCACTGCAAGCTCCGCCTCCCGGGTTCACGCCATTCTCCTGCCTCAGCCTCCCGAGAAGCTGGGACTACAGGCGCCCGCCACCTCGCCCGGCTAGTTTTTTGTATTTTTTTTTAGTAGAGACGGGGTTTCACCGTGTTAGCCAGGATGGTCTCGATCTCCTGACCTCGTGATCCGCCCGTCTCGGCCTCCCAAAGTGCTGGGATTACAGGCTTGAGCCACCGCGCCCGGCTTTTATTTTATTTTTTTGTCCCTGTTATAGCAGCAAGTGATTTTTTTTTTTTTTTTTTTTTGAGACGGAGTCTCGCCTGTGTCACCCAGGCTGGAGTGCAGTGGCGCGATCTCGGCTCACTGCAAGCTCCTTCTCCCGGGTTCATGCCATTCTCCTGCCTCAGCTCCCGAGTAGCTAGCTGGGACTACAGCCACCACACCCGGCTAATGTTTTTGCATGTTTAGTAGAGACGGGGTTTCACCGTGTTAGCCAGGATGGTCTCGGTCTCCTGACCTCGTGATCTGCCTGCCTTGGCCTCCCAGAGTGTTGGGATTACAGGCGTGAGCCACCGCGCCCGGCCAGCAGCAGGTCATTTTTTTTGTTTTTTGAGACGGAGTCTCGCTCTGTCGCCCAGGCTAGAGTGCAGTGGCGCAATCTTGGCGCACTGCAAGCTGTGCCTCCCAGGTTCACGCCATTCTCTTGCCTCAGCCTCCTGAGTAGCTGGGACTACAGGCGCCTGCCACCATGCCTGGCTAATTTTTTGTACTTTTAGTAGAGACAGAGTTTCACCGTGTTAGCCAGGATGGTCTCGATCTCCTGACCTCGTGATCCTCCCGTCTCGACCCCCCAAAGTGTTGGGATTACAGGCGTGAGCCACCGCGCCTGGCCAGCAGGTGATTTTCTAAATTAAAAAATATATATCCTTAAATAGAGTTGAGGTCTTGCTATGTTTCACAGGCTGGTCTCCAACTCCTGTGTTCAAGTGATCCTCCCACATTGGCCTCCCAGAGTGCTGGGATTGTAGGTGTAAGCCACCACACTCGGCCTGGTGATTTTTTTTTTTTTTCCCAACTTTACAAATTCTTTTCTGGTTGTGCACAGTGGTGTGTTTCTGTAGTAATAGCTACTCAGGAGGTTGAGGTGGGAATATCACTTGAGCCCAGGAGTTTGAGTACAGCCTGGGCAACATAGTGAGACCTCATCACAAAAGCGAAAAGAAAATAAAAAGCAAACAACTTTTCTATATTTTTAAGGCCTAATATAATGAACATTTGTTATTATTAAAATTAGATTTTAAAGGTTTATTAAAAATAAAATACAGGCTGGGTGCAATGGCTCATGCCTGTAATCCCAGAACTTTGGGAGACTGAGGTGGTAGAATTGCTTGAGCTTAGGAGTTTGAGACTAGCGTTGGTAAGATAGTGAGCTCTCCTCTCTACAAAAAGTTAACAAATTATCCAGGTATGGTGGCATGCACCTGTAATCTCAGCTGCCTAGAAGGCTGAGATGAGAGAATCTCTTGAGCCCAGTAGCTCAAGGCTGCAGTGAGCTATGATCATGCCACTGCATTCCAGCCTGGTCAACAGAGCAAGACCCAGTCTCAAAAATAAAAAATAAAATGAAATAAAATACAAAGTAAATATACAAGTAGTGGCACTACAACTTCTCAGTACTGTAACATATATATAAGAAATTTTAGGCCAGGCGTGGTGGCCCGTACCTGTAATCCCAGCACCTTGGGAGGCCAAGGCAGGTGGATTGGGAGTCCAAGGTCCAGCCTGAGGTCAGGGGTTTGAAACAAGCCTGACCAACATGGAGAAACCCCGTCTTTACTAAAAATACAAAATTAGCCAGGCGTGGTGACGCATGCCTGTAATCCCAGCTACTCAGGAGGCTGAGGCAGGAGAATCACTTTAACCCAGTAGGCGGAGGTTGCAGTGAGCCGAGATCGGGCCTTTGCACTCCAGCCTGGGCAACAAGAGCAAAACTCTGTCTCAAAAAAAAAAAGAAATTTTAAGTTTAAAAGTAAACTCACCCACATTATTGTAATGCCCCCAAAACCTTGTAACGTATTTCCTTTGGTGTTCTAGACCTGGCTGAGTCAGCCTCATGGGAGGTAAGGCAGCTTTGTTGTTGGAAGAAAAACACGATGTTCCCTTCTCACTTTCAGGTTTAGTTAAGAAGGCCCCTTTTGACTCAAAGCTTTTTTTTTTTTTTTTTTTGAGACGGAGTCTCGCTCTGTCGCCCAGGCTGGAGTGCAGTGGCCGGATCTCAGTTCACTGCAAGCTCCGCCTCCAGGTTTACGCCATTCTCCTGCCTCAGCCTCCCGAGTAGCTGGGACTACAGGCGCCCACCACCACACCCGGCTAGTTTTTTGTATTTTTTTAGTAGAGATGGGGTTTCACCATGTTAGGCAAGATGGTCTCGATCTCCTGACCTCGTGATCCGCCCATCTCGGCCTCCCAAAGTGCTGGCATTACAGGCTTGAGCCACCACGCCCGGCCTCAAAGCATTTTTATTTTCTTCTAGTTTACTCTTATCTTCTCACTGCCCCACAAGGGACAAACATTATAGACTATGAATGAATGACAGTTGCTAAGCTTAGGTTGAGGCAGATTGAAGCAGATAGAGGGAGAGGGTTAAGAAAGCCGTGGCTTCCTAGCACCTGCTGAGTTGGATTCACCTGTATGACTTCAGGTCATTTTGCTCTCATAAACACTTTTGTCCCCCCGAGGAATGCAGAATTTGACTCTCTTCCATGTGACAAACCCAAATCTGTAGGCAAAAATAGACCTAGTCCCTCTGACACACATGTGACCCTGACAGCCCAACCTTTATGCTCTCAACCTCTTCATATTCCCATTGGGTAGAAGTAGAAAGGGCCAAGACAGTGTTTGGAAAAGGTCGCTCATGCCTGTTTTCAAAACCAACCAATAAATGTTGAGAATATCTATTATGCGTATAGTTGTGTAATTTTTTTATAACAAGAGCCAGTGTAAAAGATGTTTTATATATTATTTACTCCAGTAATATCTTCATTGTCAGCATAGAAAGTTGGTATATTAGGCCGGGCGTGGTGACCCAAGCCTGTAGTCCCTGCACTTTGGGAGGCAGAGGTGGGCGGATCGTTTGAGGTTGGGAGTTTGAGACCAGCCTGGCCAACATGGCGAAACCCCATCTCCACTAAAAATACAAAAATTAGCCAGGCATTGTGTCAGGCACCTGTAATCCCAGCTACTTGGGAGGCTGAGGCAGGAGAATCGCTTGAACCCAGGAGGCAGAGGTTGCAGTGAGCCAGGATCATACCACTGCACTCCACCCTGGGTGACAGAGCGAGACTCCATTTAAAAAAAAAAAAAAAAGTCGATATATTTTAGCTCAGTTAACTAAGAAAGTGAACACTTTGGCCTTCTGTAGGTTGTTTCAAACTGCTTTAAAATTGTCTTCCTGGCCAGGCACAATGGCTCCTGCCTGTAATCCCAGCACTCTAGGAGGCCGAAGCAGGTGAACCACGTGGTCAGGAGATCGAAACCATCCTGGCTAACACGGTGAAACCCTGTCTCTACTAAAAATACAAAAAAAAAAAAAAAATTAGCTGGGTGCGGTGGCAGGTGCCTGTAGTCCCAGCTACTCAGGAGGCTGAGGCAGGAGAATGGCATGAAGCCAGGAGGCAGAGCTTGCAGTGAGCCGAGATCACACCACTGCACTCCAGCCTGGGCGACAGAGCGAGACTCTTGTCTCAAAAAAAGAAAAAAATTATCTTCCTTGAAATGATGAAAATGTGAAATGGTTGAAAACTCAGACTTAAAAGGGAAGCATTAGGGCTATGCAAGGTGGCTTGTGCCTATAATCCCAGCACTTTGGGAGGCCAAGGCTGGAGGATTGTATGAGTCTAGGAGTCTGAGACCAGCCTGAGTGACATAGCAAGACCCTGTCTCTACAAAAAAATTTAAAAATTAGCTTGGCATGATGGTGCACACCTATAGTCCCAGCTACTCAGGAGGCTGAGGTAGGAGGATCACTTGAACCTGGGAGGTGGAGGCTGCAGTGAGCTTTGAACCTGCTGCCCTGCACTCCAGCCTGGGTGACAAACGAGACACTGGCTCAGAAACAACAAAAAAGATTTAAAATAGCACCCTTTTACAATGTTTTGTGACAGTAAACTAGCAGACTGTTCTTAAGAATAGCTCATATGGAAAATTTCTAAGTTGGAAACATCTTCAGAACTATACCTCTACCCAACCCCACCCCCTCAAAAAAAGACCAAAATAATTTACTTCTATTACCTATTGTGAAAATAGGAGGTTAATTTTTCATCCTGTTATAGAAGGAACAAAGACTTCGTGCCTTTGTTGGATATTAGATGTAGAAATATTATGTTAATGCCAGACTTAATATTCAGTCTGGTTGGATATTAGATGTAGAAATATTATGTTAATGCCAGACTTAATATTCAGTCTGTGATAATCAAAAGATGATTATTCTTTATGGTAATTAGAATAAAGTTTCTGAGTAAAGTATTTTTCACCTAAAATCATTTTAAGTTGGCAAGTTAGATATTAAAGGAGATATGGTTTAATGTAACTAAATAGTCTGCAAATTTGTAAAGTGGTTCTATGGCCTTTCAACTTAAAGTGCTTGATGAAGATAGCTTTTTGGTCTTGAGGTAGTTAACTGTATTGCCTGCCTGTTTGACAGTGCACATTACAGGTTCCTTATGTTTAGGTATCTGGGATTTCCTGTTTATGATCCAGTTTAAATGTCATGTTATTGTGTAATATATGCCACTGTTTTTAAAAGTATATTCACATATATTTAATGATGTACATTACTTTCTGCCTCTTTGGAGTTAGTGCCAGTGCTGCCATTCATGCCACAGAATGGCCTTCATCCTTTCTCTGTGTGCTTTCTGCAGTTTTCTCCTGGGCACAGGCTACATTCCCTGCCTTCCTGAGACCCACCCTGAAACTAAACCATTCTCCGTACTGAAACCCAGACATATCAACCATTAACGATTACTGCCATCTCTGCCACATAAAACATCAGAAGCTGTTTTTTTGACTTGCCATAAAGTTGATATCTTTTCTATTTTCTATTGGCAATAAAACATCCATGAGCTGGGTGCACTGATGCGCACCTGTAGTTCCAGCTACTTAGGAGGTTCAGGTGAGAGGATCACTTGAGCTCAGGAGTTCAAGGCCAGCCTAGGCAACGTAGCAAGAACCTGTCTGAAAATAAAAGAAAAAATAATAATTAAATTATATGTTTATTGTGTAACTTTTTTCCTGTTTCTAAGAAATTCCAGACCAGAAGTTCTAAAGTTTTAAGCAAGTTTTCAAAAATCTAGGCTGGGGCCAGGCACAGTGGCTCACACCTGTAATCCTAACACTTTGGGAGGCCAAGGCAGGCGAATTGCTTGAGCTCTGGAGTTTAAGACCAGCCTGGGCAATGTGGTGAAACCCCGTCTCTACAAAAAATACAAAGATTAGCCGGATGTGGTGGTACACGCCTATGGTCCCAACTACTTGGGAGGCTGAGGCAGGAGGATAGCTTGATCCTGGGAGGTCAAGGCTACCGTGAGCCCGAGATGGCGCCACTGCACTCTAGCCTGGGTGACAGAGTGAGACTTTGTCTCAAAAACAAAAATTTATGCTGGGTGCAGTGGCTCATATCTGTAATCCCAGCATTTTGGGAGGCCGAGACAGGAGGATTGTCTGAGCTCAGGAGTTCAAGACCAGCCTGGGCAACATAGTGAAACCCCATCTTTACAAAAAATACAAAAATTAACTGGGCGTGGTAGGGCACATCTATAGTCCCAACTACTCCAGAGGCCAAAGTGGGAGGATGGCTTGAGCCTGGGAATCAGAGGTTGCAGTGAACCAAGATTGTGCCACTGCACTCCAGCCTGGGCAACAGAGTGAGACCCTGTTTCCAAAAAAAATTTTTTTTTCCCCCAAAAATCTGTATTTTTTTTCATATGAAGTGTATTTGTTTTGGATTCAAAGATGAATGCCAGAGACTCTTAACTCTTGAGTCTTCCAGCTTTTCCCAATAAAGTCCCTATTCCTATTTCAGTCTTCCTTTTTCTTTTCTCCTTATAGTGGACATTTGGGAGCAATAAAAATAAGAAGAAAGGAAAAGCCAGAAAAATAGAGAAGAAAGGAACCATGAAGAAACAGGCCAACAAAACTGCCTCCTCAGGCAGTTCAGACAAAGACAGTTCAGCTGAGAGCTCAGCCCCTGAGGAAGGTGAGCTGAGCAGCCTAGACCTGGAAGGTCAACTCCCACTCTTGTCAGCTTGAAGGTGCCAAGTCAGAAGTGGGGAGGAAGGGGGGTACCAGCATTCAGCGTGACCTCTTCTTTAGAGCAGTGGTTCTTAACTTTTTCCATGGTCATGGATGCTTTGAGAATCTGAATGAAGCAACAAAAATGCATGTAATTCCAAAGGTTGGTGAGACTCCTGAAACCTATCCCTGGAACCCGCAAGGATTCCTGCGTTAGTCTTGAATACCCTGAGTGCCTTTCCCTCCCCTTTTTTTCTTGCTTATGCATAGTCTGACTGAGGAGGGAAATCTCAGTAGAAAATGTTCCTTTTCTGGAAGCCAATTCCAGAATTTTTAAACACTAGTTTGAAAAGTGAACTTGGGCCAGGTGCAGTGGCTCATATTTGTAATCTCAACACTTTGGGAGGCCAAGGTGGGAGGACTGCTTGAGCCCAGGAGTTCAGGACCAGCCTGGGTAACATAGTGAGATCCCATCTCTCCAAAAAAAAATATTAAAAATTAGCTGGGTGTTATGGTATGACCTGAGGTCCCAACTACTCAGGAGGCTGAGGTGGGAGGATTGCTTGAGCCCAGGAATTTGAGGTTACTGTGAGCTATGGTCATACCACTGCACGCCAGCCTAAGTGACAGAGCAAGACCCTGTCTCAACAACAACAAAAAAAGTAGGAAAAAAAGAAAAGAAAAATGCAAGGACACTGGGAGAGAAAATAAAAGTGAACTTGTTCCAGGACTAGAATGATAACCTGTAAATTATAAAAATGTTAAAAACATTTTTAAAAATAATGTTTACATACAAGCTGACTTTATAAAATTGGCCTAACCTGGTTTTGAGCACATGCCTATGAATGTTAGCTCAAATTGAGTCAAGTACAGTTCCTGTTAAATTGCTGACTTAGCTCAATACTCATTGTACTCACATAGTTTTTCCATGTCAACATTTGTCCTATTAAGATCCACTGTTACTAGAAATTCACTAATCAATTTCTAATGATTCATTAAAATTTTTTTTTATTTTTTAAATTTATTTTCGAGACAGAGTTTTGCTCTTGTCACCCAGGCTGGAGTGCAATGGTGCGATCTTGGCTCACTGTGACCTCTGTCTCCCGGGGTTCAAATGATTCTCCTGCCTCAAGTAGCTGGGATAACAGATGCCCGCCAGCACACTTAGCTAATTTTTTGTATTTTTAGTAGAGATGGGGTTTCACCATGTTGGCCGGGCTGGTCTTGAACTCGTGACCTCAGGTGATCTACCCATCTTGTCCTCCCAAAGTGCTGGGATTACAGGCGTGAGCCGCCACACCTAGCCATAAATTTTTTTTTTTTAAATGCCAGCTAATAAATGAAAAAGAAATTATAGGGTTAGAAAAATCACTACTATTCAATCATAGTGATAAAGTTGATTTACTCAAGAATCTTCAATGATTGTTAAAACCACTGGGTGAGAGTTTGTTGGAAAACAAAATTTTATTTTATTTTTATTTTATTTTTTATTTTTGTTTTTATTTGTTTATTTATTTATTTATTTATTTTGAGACTGAGTCTCGCTCTGTTGCCCAGGCTGGAGTGCAGTGGCGCAATCTTGGCTCACTGCACGTTCCGCCTCCCGGGTTCACAACATTCTCCTGCCTCAGCCTCCCGAGTAGCTGGGACTACAAGTGCCCGCCACCATGCCCGGCTAATTTTTTTGTATTTTTAGTAGAGACAGGGTTTCACCGTGTTAGTCAGGATGGTCTCAATCTCCTGACCTCGTGATCCGCCTGCCTCAGCCTCCCCAAGTGCCAGGATTACAGGTGTGAGCCACTGTGCCCAGCCGGAAAACAAAATTTTATAGTCTTAAACCTTCTCCCTATACATACTATTATGTAAAGAGGAAAAGGTGCCTTTACAAAGGGAAAATCTGCGAGACGCCACCTTTACTGAGTAATCTAAATTAAAATAATGGGACAAACAGATGTTAGGGCTTCCTGATGTGATACATTGAAAAGGACACAATCACTTATGGAGTATTCTTGCCAAAAATTCATAACCTGAATTGTTTCTTAACAAATCAGCCAAACCCAATGAAATGGACATTTGATAACTGTTGCTATTTCAACTTAAATTAACTGAAAATTATGTTTAAAATTTAGTTTTCAGTTGCACTAGCCACATTTGAGTTTGTGAATACCCATATGTGGTGGCTGCTGTTCAGATAGACAAAATTTTCATCACCACCTTACGAAATTCTACTAGACAGTTTTTTTGGGCTTATACTCTTCAAAAGTTCAGTGCACCAACAAGTGGATAAAGAAAATGTGTATGTATGCCGGCCGGGCGTGGTGGCTCACACCTGTAATCCTAGCACTTTGGGAGGCTGAGGCAGGTAGATCACAAGGTCAAGAGATCGAGACCATCCTGGCCAACATGGTGAAACCCCGTCTCTACTAAAAATGCAAAAATTAGCTGAGTGTGGTGGTGCATACCTGTAATCTATAATACTTGGGAGGCTGAGGCAGGAGAATCGCTTGAACCAGGGAGTTGGAGGTTGCAGTGAGCCGAGATCACATGACTGCATTCTAGTCTGCCGACAGAGCGGGACTCTGTCTCAAAAAAAAAAAAAAAAAAAAAAAAAAGTGTGTATGTGGCATAGAAGATTTCTCAGCCATAAAATGGAATGAAATGATGGCCTTTGCAGCAACTTATTGGAGCTGGAGGCCATTTTTCTTTTTTTTCTTTTTTTTTTTTTTTTTGAGACAGAGTCTGGCTCTGTTGCCCGGGCTGGACTGCAGTGACTGGATCTCAGCTCACTACAAGTTCTGCCTCCCGGGTTTACACCATTCTCCTGCCTCAACCTCCCGAGTAGCTGGGACTACAGGCGCCCGCCACCTCGCCCGGCTAGTTTTTTTTTTGTATTTTTAGTAGAGAC
>NC_037674.1:16817190-16849947 GCF_003255815.1 Theropithecus gelada
AAAAAAAAAAAAAAAAAAAAAAAAAAATGTGTATGTATGCCATAGAGTATTACTCAGCCATAAAATGGAATGAAATGATGGCCTTTGCAGCAACTTATTGGAGCTGGAGGCCATTTTTCTTTTTTTTCTTTTTTTTTTTTTTTTGAGACAGAGTCTGGCTCTGTTGCCCGGGCTGGACTGCAGTGACTGGATCTCAGCTCACTACAAGTTCTGCCTCCCGGGTTTACACCATTCTCCTGCCTCAACCTCCCGAGTAGCTGGGACTACAGGCGCCCGCCACCTCGCCCGGCTAGTTTTTTTTTTGTATTTTTTAGTAGAGACCGGGTTTCACCGTGTTAGCCAGGATGGTCTCGATCTCCTGACCTAGTGATCTGCCCGTCTCGGCCTCCCAAAGTGCTGGGATTACAGGCTTGAGCCACCGCGCCCGGCCTGGCCATTTTTCTAAGTAACTTAGGAACGGAAAACCAAATACTGTATGTTCTCATGTATAAGCGGTGTTTAAGCCATCAGGATGCAAAAGCATAGAATGGTATAATGGGGCCAGGTGTGGTGGCTCACGCCTGTAGTCCCAGCACTTTGGGAAGCCAAGGCAGGTGGATCACTTGAGGTCAGGAGTTTGAGACAGGCCTGGCCAACATGGTGAGACCCCATCTCTGCTAAAAATACAAAAATTAGCCAGGAATGGTGGTACATTCCTGTGGTCCCAGCTACTCAGTAGGAGGCTGAGCCACGAGAATCGCTTGAAGAGGAGGTTGCAGTGAGCCGAGATCAGGCGATAGAGTGAGACTCTGTCTCCAAAAAAAAAAAAAACAATGATATAATGGACGTTGGGGACTTAGGGAGGGAGTGAGGGATAAAAGACTAAATATTGGGCACAGTATGCACTGCTTGGGTGATAGGTACACCAAAATCTCAGAAATCACCACTAAAAAACTTATCCATGTAATCAGGCCAGGTGCGGTGGCTCACACCTGTAATCCCAGCACTTTGGGAGGCCAAGATAGGTGGATCACCTGAGGTCAGGAGTTCGAGACCAGCCGGACCAACATGGTGAAACCTCATCTTTACTAAAAATAGAAAAATTAGCCGGGCATGGTGGTATGTGCCTGTAGTCCCTGCTACTTGGGAGGTTGAGGCAGGAGAATTGCTTGAACCCAGGAGGTGGAGATTTCAGTGACTGAAATCAGCCTAGGCAACAACAGTGAAACTCCATCTCAAAAAAAAAAAAAAAGTCCGGGCGCAGTGGTTCATGCCTGTAATCCCAGCACTTTGGGAGGCTAAGGCGGGCAAATCATGAGGTCAAGAGATTGAGACCATCTTGGTTAACACGGTGAAACCCTGTCTCTATTTAAAAAATACAAAAAAATGAGCCAGGTATGGTGGTGGGCACCCATAGTCCCAGCTACTCAGGAGGCTGAGGCAGGAGAATGACGTGAACCAGTGAGCCAAGATCACACCACTGCACTCCAGCCTGGGCAACAGGGCGAGACTCTGTCTCAAAAAAAAAAAAAAACCTGGGGGCCGGGCGCAGTGGCTCACGCCTGTAATCCCAGCACTTTTGGGAGGCCGAGGCAAGTGGATCACCTGAGGTCAGGAGTTCAAGACCAGCCTGGCCAACATGGTGAAACCCCATCTCTACTAAAAATACAAAAATTAGCTGAGCACCTGAGCTACTCGGGAGTCTGAGGCAAGAGAATTGCTTGAATCTGGGAGGTGGAGAATGCAGTGAGCTGAGATTGCGCCGCTGCACTCTAGCCTGGGTGACGAGCAAAAATTGTCTCAAACAAAATAAATAGGCCGGGCATGGTGATTCACGCCTGTAATCCCAGCACTTTGAGAGGTCGCGGTGAGTGGATCAAAAGGTCGAGAGATCGAGACCATCCTGGCTCACATGGTGAAACCCCGTCTCTACTAAAAATACAAAAATTAGCTGGACGTGGTGGTGTGCACCTGTAGTCCCAGCTACTCAGGAGGCTGATGAGGCAGGAGAATTGCTTGAACCCGGGAGGTGGAGGTTGCAGTGAGCCAAGATCGCGCCACTGCACTCCACCCTGGGGCAGAGGGAGACTCCGTCTCAAAATAATAATAAAAAAAATAAATAAATTGGGGCTGGGTGTGGTGGCTCATGCCTGTAATCCCAGCACTTTGGGAGGCAAGACAGGAGGACTGCTTGAGCCCAAGAGTTCAAGACCAGCCTGGGCAACAAAGTGAGACCCCCAACTCTATTTAAAAAGTAATAATAAATACGTCAGGCACAGTGGCTCATGCCTGTAATCCCAGCACTGGGAGGCTGAGGTGGGCGGATCACCTGAGGTTAGGAGTTCGAGACCAGTCTGACCAATATGGCGAAACTCTGTCTCCAATAAAAATAGAAAATCAGCCGGGTGTGGTGGCACACACCTGTAATCCCTACTACTTGGGAGGCTGAGGCAGGAGAATCACTTGAACCCGGGAGGTGGAGGTTGCAGTGAGCTGAGATTATGCCACTTGCACTCCAGCCTGGGCAATAAGAGCAAAACTCCATCTCAAAAAAAAAAAGTGAAAACAAGTAAAATAACAAACTTATTTTACTGTAGCCTGAAGAAGGGTGATGTTGTCAACATTGTGGAGCCGCTTGTGGCCTGTCTGCTGGAGCACAGTGTAATCTTGTGTTTGGGCCTTTGTTGCAGGTGAAGTGTCAGACTCTGACAGCAATAGCTCCTCTTCCAGTTCAGATTCAGACTCTTCCTCAGAAGATGAAGAGTTCCATGATGGCTATGGAGAAGACCTCATGGGAGATGAGGAAGACAGGGCCCGTCTGGAACAGATGACAGAGAAAGAGAGAGAGCAAGAACTGTTCAATCGCATAGAGAAGAGGGAGGTGTTGAAAAGAAGGTAAGGTTGAGTCCTCGTTGTGCCCCCCCCGCCCCCACCTTTTCCGTTCATCTCTTTTCTCATACTTTCTCTCCTTCACACCTGCCCTACATATGGAGACTGCATTTGGAGTTGATTGTTAACATGATGAGAGGAAATGATGTATTAAATTTCAATCACATTTATTTACTTAGTGCCACTGGCTTTATTTACTAATGTACGTTATTCAGAAGGTTTTATTCATATTATTTATGTGCATTATTTAATCTTCACAACTGCTCTGTGAAGTTGGTTATAGCGTATTACAGAGGTAGAAGCTTAGGCTTAGAGACATTAGGTAGCTAAAGAGTAAGCTGCAGGAAGGGAGAGACTTTGTCCTTTTCGCCATTCTATTCCTGGTGCCTACAAGGGTACCTGCCACAGAGATATGCACTAAATACTTGTTGAGCGAATGAATGAAGAAACTTGCCCGAGGTGATTGAGGTAGTAAGTGGTAGAACTGAATTTCAAACCTGGGACCATCTGACACCATAAAACACACTGTGGCCACATCCTCTCCTGCCTCACATTTCCTATTATTTTACCTATTCTGTAACACAGCACTACAGGCAGCATTCTAAAGAGAATTACACACTTTGGGAGGCTAAGGTGGATGGATCACCAGAGGTCAGGAGTTCTAGACCAGCCTGGCCAACATGGTGAAAACCCATCTCTACTAAAAATACAAAAAAATTAGCCTGATGTGGTGGTGTGCACCTATAGTCCCAGCTACTCAGGAGGCTGAGGCAGGAAAATTGCTTCAACCTGGGAGATGGTGGTTGCAGTGAGCTGAGATGGTGCCACTGCACTCTAGCCTTGGTGAAAGCAAGACTCTGTCTCAATAAAAAGCAAAAATAAAAATAAATAAATAAATTGAATTACAGGCCAAGTGTGGTGGCTCACACCTGTAATCCCTGCACTTTGAGAGGCCGAGGCGGGTAGATCACTTGAAGTCAGGAGTTCGAGACCAGCCTGGCCAACATGGTGAAACCCATCTCTACTAAAAATACAAAAAATTAGCCGAGCATGGTGGCACGCACCTGTAATCCCAGCTATTCAGGATCCTGAGGCAGGAGAATGACTTGAACCCAGGAGGCGGAGGTTGCAGTGGGCCAAGATTACACCACTGGACTCCAGCCTAGGTGACAGAGGGACACTCCGTCTTAAAAAAAATAATAAAGGGAATTGCAGGCCTGGAGCGGTGGCTTACACCTGTAATCCCAGCACTTTGGGAGGCCAAGGTGGGTGGATCACTTGATTCCAGGAATTCAAGACCAGTCTTGGCAACATGGCAAAACCCTGTCTCCTACAAAAAATAGTCAGGCATGGTGGCCCATGCCTGTAGTCCCAGGTACTTGGGAGGCTGAGTCAAGCAGGAGTATCATTTCAGCCGGGAATGTGGAGTTTGCAATGAGCTGAGATTGCACCACGGCACTTCAGCCTAGGTGACAGAGTGAGACCCTGTGTCAAGAAAAAGGGAGGGGAATTACAGAGATTGTTTGTCTTGATAAAGATCAGTACATGATTTGATTTCTACTAAGCAAAAAGTATTGAGGTAATCATAAGGTTGCCTTGGTTTTAGAACATGAATACAGTAATGATTGAGAGTAATGTGGGAACACATCAAATGATATATAAAAATTAAATGAACAAATGGTGTTTTAAAGCTTTGTATTTTACAAATTGGCTTCAAATTGTTCAAGCTCCTAGGCTGAAAAAATTTCCCAAATTCTTTTTTGGAGCCCTGTCTTCACAGGATTCAAGACTTGGAATTTCTCCTCATTATGTACAAGTTAGGTATCTGACTACCCTCTAACACAGTTTTTGTATTTTTTTAAAAAGTCAAATGTTAAATTGCTTTTTGGTATTTAGAAGCTGCTTCAATGTTTTCAACTTTTGCCATGTTTTAAATGGAAAAGTTTTAAATATGGCAGTAGTTCTTCCTTATCTCCTAACAGAATTTCAAGGTAAAAATAAACTTGGCTTTTGTCTTGGAAATAAAATAGCCCTCAGAATGAGGATCCTACCTATTTAATCTCATGAAAGGAAAATAGAAGCATTTTCTTTGGCAGCAGTTAGTTCCTTTTCATCTGGGAGTTTTGTTTGTCCCTTCTGGAGACCATATTAAGTATGCCGAGTTATCCTAGAGAAGAATGTTTGGCTTTCGGTCAGCAGCAAGCAATAGACATTTGATTTTTGTGTTTTTTTGTGTGTGTGTGTTTTTTGTTTTTTGTTTTTTTTTAGACAGACTTTCGTTCTTGTTGCCGACTGGAGAGCAGTGGCACGATCTCGGCTCACCACAGCCTCCACTTCCTGGGTTCAAGCGATTCTCCTGCCTCAGCCTCCCAAGTAGCTGGGATTACAGATGCCCGCCACCACGCCTGGCTAATTTTTGTATTTTTAGTAGAGATGGGGTTTCACCATGTTGGCCAGGCTGGTGTCAAACTCCTGACCTCAGGTGATCCACCCGCCTCGGCCTCCCAAAGTGCTGGGATTACAGGCATGAGCCACCACGCTTGGCCTCAACATTTATTTTGAGTGTGAATGCTTCCAAGTTTACCTATATTGGAACTATTAAATAGGACTTAATAAACTGTGCTGGAATTGCCAGACGGCTTAAAATTTGCATGTCTGAACTGTGGAAAGCATAGCAAGATGTTGTCATGTAAGGCCAGTAAGTCCTATGACAAAATCACAAAGTAGCTCGAGGGTAATAGGCGGTTTGTCTCAAACTTAGTTTTTATGTTTTTCACCGTATGTGAATGAGACAGTTGACTGATTCAGTGACTTTTAAAAAATAGTTTGTTTTTTTAGACACAGTCTGGCTTTGTCATCCAGGCTGGAGTGCAGTGGTGTGAACTCAGCTCTCTACAATTGCCACCTCCTGGATTCAAGCCAGCCTCCCACCTCAGCCTCCCAAGTAGCTGGGTCTACAGGCTGTCTATAGGCTACCATGCCTGGCTAATATTTTTTTCTTTCCTTTTTTTTTGAGATGGAGTCTCACTCTGTTGCCCAGGGTGGAGTGCAGTGACACAATCTCAGCTCACGCAATCTCCACTTCCCAGGTTCAGTAATTCTCCTGCCTCAGCCTCCTGTGTAGCTGGGATTATAGGCACCTGCCACCACACCTGGCTAATTTTTTTTTTTTTTTTGGGATGGAGTTTTGCTCTTGTCGCCCAGGCTGGAGTGCAGTGGCACAGTCTCGGCTCACTGCAACCTCCGCCTCCCGGGTTCAAGCAATTATCCCACCTCAGCCTCCCCTGTAGCTGGAACTACAGGCGCCCACCACCACACCCGGCTAATTTTTGTATTTTTAGTAGAGACGGGGTTTCACTATGTCGGCCAGGCTGGTCTCCAGCTCCTGACCTCAGATGATCCACCTGCCTCGGCCTCCCAAATTGCTGGGATTACAGGCATAGACCACTGTGCCTGGCCAATTTTTGTATTTTAAGTAGAGACAGGGCTTCACTGTGTTGGCCAGGCTGGTTTCCAAGTCCTGACCTTAAATGATCCTCCCGTCTTGGCCCCCCAAACTGCCAGGATCACAGGCGTGAGCTACCACACCTGGCCTGGCCTGGCTGATTTTTCGTTTTTCTTTTTTTTTGAGACAGAGTCTCGCTCTGTCGCCCAGGCTGGAGTGCAGTGGTGTGATCTTGGCCCACTGCAAGCTCCACCTCCCAGGTTCACACCATTCTCCTGCCTCAGCCTCCCTAGTAGCTGGGTCTACAGGCGCCAGCCACCACGCCCGGCTAATTTTTTGTATTTTTAGTAGAGACAGGGTTTCACTGTGTTAGCCAGGATGGTCTCGATCTCCTGACCTCGTGATCCGCCCACCTCAGCCTCCCAAAGTGCTGGGATTACACAGGCCTGAGCCACCCCGCCCAGCAGCCTGGCTAATTTTTTATATTGGCCAGACTAGTCTGGAATTCCTGACCTCAGGTGATCCACCCACCTCGGATTTCCAGAGTGCTGGGATTAGAGGCATGAGCCACCTCTCCTGGCGCTGTATTTTTTTTTTTTTTTTTTTTTTTGTAGGGAGGGGGTTTGCCATGTTGCCTAGGCTGGTCTTGAACTCCTGACCTCAAGCAATTCGTCCACCTCAGCTTCCCAAAATGCTGGGGTTACAGGTGTGAATCACCACCCCCAGCTTCAGTGATTTTTTTTCAGTGACTGTAAGAATGGTTTAGTGTGCTGATTATTGAGACAGAGGTTCAGAGCCATCATAGAAAATTGATATTTTTGTAGTTCATTTGTTTAGCTTCAGGGCAGTGCAATATGGAAACTCTGGAATTTCCCACATCTTTTTTACTTTAAAAGGTCTTTATATGGATCGCATTTAATCTTCGTAGTCTTTTTATGTAAGCACCATGAGCATCGTGTTCTCTAGCCAGCAGCACCAGTAGTGAGATGTCATTTTCAGTTGTTAGATTCTTCATGGGGGCAGGAAGCATAAAAGGGAGCCTGGTTGTAGAAAGGGCACTGACATTGTAGTCAGAAGGTCTAGGTTCAAGTCAGACTCGCTGGCGGGGTGATCGGAGTTAAATCACTTTCTCTTCTGACCTCAGTTTCCTCCTCAGGGGTTGTTGTAAACCTCAAGTGAGATGATATACATAAGAACATTATGTAAATGTAAACTATCACTGACTCTAAAAAAAAACTTTGTTTAAAATAGCCCACTTAAAGTGTATAATTCAGTGGTTTTTATATGTCCACAGAGCTGTGCAATCACCACCACAATTAATTCTAGAGCATTTATCACTCCTCTATTTCCCCATAAGCCTCCCAGCCCTAGGCAACCACTAATCTCCTTTCTGTCTCTCTAGAGTTGCCTATTCTGGATATATTTATTATTATTGTTGTTATCGAGACAGGGTCTCGTTCCATTGCCCAGGCTGGAGTGCCGTGGCGTGATTATAGTTAACTGAAGCCTCGATCTCCTGTGTTCAAGCAATCCTCCCGCCTCAGTCTCCAAGTAGCTGGGACTATAGGGGTGTGCCACCACCTGGCCAATTTTTAAAACTTTTTTTTTTTTTTTTTTTTTTTTTTTTTTTGAGACGGAGTCTCGCTTTGCCGCCCAGGCTGGAGTGCAGTGGCCGGATCTCAGCTCACTGCAAGCTCCGCCTCCCGGGTTCACGCCATTCTCCTGCCTCAGCCTCCCAAGTAGCTGGGGCTACAGGCGCCCGCCACCTCGCCCGGCTAGTTTTCTGTATTTTTTAGTAGAGACGGGGTTTCACCGTGTCGGCCAGGATGGTCTCGATCTCCTGACCTCGTGATCCGCCCGTCTCGGCCTCCCAAAGTGCTGGGATTACAGGCTTGAGCCACCGCGCCCGGCCTTTTTTTTTTTTTTTTTTTTTTGAGACGGAGTCTTGCTCTGTCGCCCAGGCTGGAGTGTAGTGGCCGGATCTCAGCTCACTGCAAGCTCCGCCTCCCGGGTTCACGCCATTCTCCTGCCTCAGCCTCCCGAGTAGCTGGGACTACAGGCGTCCGCCACATCGCCCGGCTAGTTTTTTGTTATTTTTTTTTTAGTAGAGACGGGGTTTCACCATGTTAGCCAGGATGGTCTCGATCTCCTGACCTCGTGATCCACCCGTCTCGGCCTCCCAAAGTGCTGGGATTACAGGCTTGAGCCACCGCGCCCGGCCTAAAACTTTTATTAAAGACGAGGTCTCACTGTGTTGTCCAGGCTGATCTTGAACTCCTGGCCTCAAGCAATCCTGCTGCCTCAGCCTCCCAAAGTGTTTAGATTACAGGCATTAGCCACCATGCCCAACCTGGATATTTTATATAAATGGAATCATAATATGCAGTCTTTTGTGATTGACTTCTTTCACTTAGTGTGTTTTTGAGGTTTATCCATTTAGCATGCATTAGTACTTCACTCCTTTTAACGTCTGAGTAATATTCCATTTTATGTATATACCACATTTTGTTTATCCATCCATCTATTGATTAATATTTGTGGTGTTTTCTCCTTTTTGCTATTGTGACTAGTGCTGCTGTGAACATTTATATACAAAAATTTGAGTACCTATTTTCAGATCTTTTGAGTGTATACTGGAAAGTAGAATTGCTGGCTCATATGATAACTCTGACTTTTTGAGAAACTGCTGTTGCGCCATTTTAGATTCCCATCAGCAATAAGTGTTCTAGTTTCTCCACATCTTCACTAACACTTTAACACTTGTCATTTCCTTGTTCTGTTGTTGTTGAGACAGGGTTTCACTCTGTTGCCCAGGCTAGCCAGAGTTCAGTGGTATGATCATGGTTTGCTGCAGCCTCAATTTCCTGGGCTCAAGCAGTTCTCCCACCTCAGCCTGCCAAGTAGCTGGGACTACAAGCATGTACCACCATGTCCAGCCAATTTTTTAAATTTTTGTAGAGACAGGGTCTCACCATGTTGTCCAGGCTGGTCTCCAACTCCTGGACTGAAGTGATCCTCCTGCCTTGGCCTCCCAAAGTACTGGAATTACAGGTGTGAGCCACCGTGCCTGGCCTTCCTCTTTGTGATAATAGCCTTCCTGGTGGGTGTGAAATGGTCTGTCATTGTGTGGTTTTTGTTGTTGTTTGTTTGTTGTTTGTTTTCGAGGTGGAGTCTCACTCTGTCGTCCAGGCTGGAGTGCAGTGGCGCGATCTTGGCTCACTGCAACCTCCGTCTTCTGGGTTCAAGCGATTCTCCTGCCTCAGCCTCCTGAGTAGCTGCGATTACAGGCATGTGCCATCACGCCTGGCGAATTTTTGTATTTTTAGTAAGGATGGGGTTTCACCATTTTGACCAGAATGGTCTCAATCTCCTGACCTCGTGATCTGCCTTCCTTGGTTTCCCAAAGTGCTGGGATTACAGGTGCGAGCCACCACGCCTGGCCTGTTTGTTTGTGTTTTTGAGATGAAGTCTCACTCTGTCGCCCAGGCTAGAGTGGCGCAGATGAGTACAGCAATATCCTATATATGTTCTCTCTGTCTCTCTCTTTTTTTTTGAAACAGATTCTTACTCTGTCGCTAGGCTGAAGTGCAGTGGTGAGATCTTGGCTCGCTGCAACCTCTGCCTCCCGGGTTAAAGCGATTCTCCTGCCTCAGCCTTCCAAATAGCTGGGACTACAGGCGTGCACCACCATGCCCAGCTAATTCTTGTATTTTTAGTAGAGACGGGGTTTCACCATGTTGGCCAGGATGGTCTTGATCTCTTGATCTCCTGATCTGCCCGCCTTGGCCTCTCAAAGTGCTGGGATTACAGGTGTGAGCCACTGTGCCTGGCCCATATTCTGTCATTATAAACATATTCCAACTTAATGCAATAAAATATTTTATATTTTGTTGTAATTAACATATTAAATATTTTTAATGTACTTAAAAGGTACATGAGAGTTTCTTGCAGGAAAGCCAAAATATCTATTAGCTCCTTTCCCTTAGTTCCTTTCTCCTATCTAATAGAAATCAGTTTTTACATACATTTCATTGCTAGTTAAAAACCAAACAAATATCTTTTAACCAGATTTGAAATCAAGAAAAAACTAAAAACAGCCAAAAAGAAAGAAAAGAAAGAAAAGAAGAAAAAGCAAGAAGAGGAGCAAGAAAAGAAAAAGCTGACACAGATTCAAGAATCTCAGGTAGGAGATTCAGTGTTCTTCATTGTCCAAAGAATAAACCTCTGTTTTGAGTGTGTGTGTGTGTAAAAGGTGGGTTTATATTAATCAGCCTAAGCTTATTAGTACAAGACTTGTGGCATGGTATCATTAATCTCTGGACATATCTCAGCGTTTCACCATCAGCTGTGCTACTAACTCCTTAGCACTTTTTCCTTTCCTTTTTTTTTTCCTTTTCTTTTTTTATTTCTTTTTCCCTTTCCTTCCTCCTTCCCTTTCTCCATCCTGTCCTCCTTCCCATCCTCCTTCCCGCCCTCCTTCCTTCTCTGGTCTCGTTATGTTGCCCAGGCTGGCGTACAGTGGCTATTCACTGGCACGGTCATAACACACTGTAGCCTCAAACTCCTAGTCTCAAGCAATCCTCCTGAGTTGCTGAGACTACAGGCATATGCCACTGTGCCCAGCTTTCACTGAAGTCTGCATTTAAAAAGCAGCCCTCAGCTGCAGTGACTCACATCTGTAATCCCAGCACTTTGGGAGGCCGAGGCGGACAGATCACTCAAGGCCAGGAGTTTGAGACCAGCCTGGCCAACATAGTGAAATCCCATCTCTACTAAAAATACAAAAATTAGCCTGGCACGATGGCTCATGCCTTTAATCCCAGCTACTTGGGAGGCTGAGACACAAGAATTGCTTGAACCTCAGAGGCGAAGGTTGCAGTGAGCTGAGATCGTGCCATGGCACTCCAGCCTGGGCAGAAGAGCGAGGCTCTGTTTAAAAAAAAAGCAGCCCACTAGTGAGTGAGCATCCCTTAAGGAAAAGTTGGTAAACAACCTGTCCTAGGTAGCCAGATGCTTATGATGTTTACTTAGATGTATGTCATCCTTTACTTGGTATAAATATAGCTGGGAAAGTAATCTGTAGTTATCATCAAAATGATAAATGAGACTCCGTCTCAGAAAAAAAAAAAAAAGATAATGTGGGGCTGAGTGTAGTGGCTCATGCCTGTAATCCCAACATTAGCTGTGTTCTAGCGTGTTCTTCCAGAAAGAGTTTATTTGGATAATTCTTGAACTTGCTGTTAGGCATTTTGGACAGGACTTATTTTACTGCGCTATCCTCTTTGTCCACAAGAGGATGCTCTCTCCCCTTACACTACAAGCTCTAAGTTTCTGCAACCCATATAGAATAACGCTGGAGGACTAAATGCATTAAGTGGGTTTAGAGAATCTTATCAGCCGTTGGTAAAGGGAGCCATCCTATATATCCTTCCTTTCCTAGGTAACATCCCACAACAAGGAACGGCGTTCCAAGCGGGATGAGAAACTAGATAAGAAATCTCAAGCCATGGAGGAGCTAAAAGCAGAGCGAGAAAAACGAAAGAACAGAACAGGTAAGGGGGGAAAGGTAATGGCTACTTTGTGTCTTTATATGATTTGACTTCCTGGTGTCCGTTTTTATTTTGCCCTCTTGTTGTGTCTTTCTCATATAAAATTCCAACACAGGCCGGGCGCGGTGGCTCACGCCTGTAATCCCAGCATTTTGGGAGGCCGAGGTGGGCAGATCACGAGATCAGGAGTTCAAGACCAGCCTGGCTAACATGGTGAAACCCCATCTCTACTAAAAATACAAAAAAATTAGCCGGGTGTGGTGGCACGTGCCTGTAATCCTAGCTACTCAGGAGGCTGAGGCAGGAGAATCGCTTGAACCCAGGAGACGGAGGTTGCAGTGAGCCGAGACTGCACCACTGCACTCCAGCCTGGCAACACAGCAAGACTCCCGTCTCAAATAAATAAATTAAATAAATAAATAAATAAATAAATAAATAAATAAAATTCCAACACATACTGAGAATAGTACAATAAACATCCATGAACTCATCATCCAGCCTCAGCAGTCAGCTCTTGGCCAGTCTTGTTAAATCTATAATCCTTTCATCAGATTATTTTAAAGCAAATACCAGCATTATTATATTTTAACCATAAATATTTCAATATGTTCCTCTAAAAGATAAGTACTTTTCTTTTGTTTTAAACCTAACTATAATACCATTATTACACCTAAAAATAACAATGAACTCTTTATCAAATATCTAGTCAGTGTTCAAATTTTTCTATTTGTATTGTAATTCAAAAAAACAATAATTGGACCACTTGAATCAGGATCTTAAAGTCCATACATTGTGATCTGTTATGTCCCTTAAGGCATTTAATCTGTATGTTTTCTTCCCCATATCTTTTTGCCCTGCCTTGCAGTGTATTTGCTGAAGAAACTGGGTCATTCGTCTTCTGGTTTCTCATGATGCTGACTGCATCTCATTTTTATTGTTGAATGTGTTTGTAGTCCCTTGAGTTTCCTATAAATGGGTAGTTAGAGCTACAGAATTGGTCAGATTTGGGTTTGTTCTGTTGTTGTCATTGTTGCTTGTTCTTGGGGAAGGCTGATTTTTAGGTAGTGGTATGTATTTCCATCAGGAGACACATGATATCGGATTGTCTCTCAGTCTGTGTTGTTAACAATCCTATCAGTTAGCTGTTATCACAATAATGTGAAGTAACAAACTAACCCCTGTTCCTGCTCATGCATCTGAAGTTCAACTGCAATTCACCCGCCTGATGGGATGAGTTCAGCTGGAATTATCTCCAAGCTACAGGTGGTAGCCAGGTCTGTTCTTCCTCTCTCTTCCTTCTTGGGCCAGTAAACCCCGAGCACTTTTATATGGTGATGACAGAAGTATAAAAGGGGCAAGCAGAGACACACATGCCTCTTAAGGCCTAGACTTGGAATTGGCACGGTGTCGCTATGGGCCCAGGAAGAATGACTAAGGCACATAGCAAAGGACGTGGGTATAGAGAGGGGTGAAGAATTAGAAAGGATAATGTGGGGGCTGGGCACGGTGGCTCACACCTATAATCCTAGCACTTTGGGAGGCCAAGGCGGGCGGATCACCTGAGGTCAGGAGCTTGAGACCAGCCTGGCCAACATGGTAAAACCCCGTCTCTACAAAAAATACAAAAATTAGCTGGCTGTGGTGGTACGTGCCTGTAATCCCAGCTCTTCAGGAAGCTGAGGCAGGAGAATCCCTTGAATCTGGGAGGCAGAGGTTGCAGTGAGCCGAGATTGCGCCACCGCACTCCAGCGTGGGCAACAGAGTGAGACTCCATCTTAAAAAAACAACAACAAAAAATAATGTGGGACTGAGTGTAGTGGCTCACGCCTGTAATCCCAACACTTAGGGAGGCTGAGGCGTGAGGATTGCTTGAGGCCAGGAGTTCAAGACCGGCCTGGCCAAGATGGTGTAACCCTGTCTCTACTAAAAATACAAAAAATAGCCACACCAGGCACGGTGGCTTACACCTGTAATCCCAGCACTTAGTGAGGTCAAAGTGAGTGGATCACTTGAGGCCAGGAGTTTGAGACCAGCCTGGCCAACATAGTGAAATCCCATCTCTACTAAAAATATAAAAATTAGCCAGGCGTGGTAGCACATGCCTGTAGTCCCAGCTACTTGGAAGGCTGAGGCACCAGAATCGCTTGAACCCGAGAAGTGGAGGTTGCAGTGAGCCAAGATCCTACCATTGTACTCCAGCCTGGGCAACGAGAGTGAGACTCTATCTCAAAAAAAAAAAAAAGAAATAATAGTTCTGTCCTAGTAGCCATTGATGGTCATTACCTAGATAATTTAATTCATTAGGAGTTGCAAAATGGTGATATTTCAAATCTATCATTCTTTCTTCATTCATTATCTAGCCTGCTTCTATAAAGAGAAACTTCTAATCAGCTATTGAGTTACCCCCCAGGCACATTTTGAACAGGAAAGGCAAGATAAATGCTTGATTAATTTTCCTTTCGTTTACCAGTTTTTGAAAGAATGAGATAGTTCCTGGCAAGGTACAGTGGCTCACATGTGTAATTCAAGACCAGCCTGGGGCCGGGTGCAGTGGCTCATGCCTGTAATTCCAGCACTTTGGGAGGCCAAGGCGGGCGAATCATGAGGTCAGGAGATCGAGACCATCCTGGCTAACGCGGTAAAACCCCATCTCTACTAAAAATACAAAAAAATTAGCCGGGCGTGGTGGCGGGCGCCTGTAGTCCCAGCTACTTGGGAGGCTGAGGCAGGAGAATGGCGTGAACCCAGGAGGCGGAGCTTGCGGCGAGTGGAGATCGCACCACTGCACTGCAACCTGGGTCTCAAAAAAAAAAAAAAAAAAAAGACCAGCCTGGGCAACATAGTGAGACCCTGTTTCCGCAATATTTTAAAGAGAGAGAGAGAGATAATTCTTAGCAACTTCCAAAGATGACCGATGAGTTTTATTTGTTTTGAATATCCTTGTGAACTCACGATTTTTAACATGCTTTATGTGTTTTAATCCATTGCGGTTATTTTTTTCCTTCTGTCCATCTGTCCATCTGTGCATCTCTCTTTTTTGAGACAGGATCTCGCTCTGTTACTCAGTCTGGAGTGCAGTGGCACGATCTCAGCTCACTGCAACCTTCACCTCCCGAGTTCAAGCAATTCTCCCACCTCAGCCTCCTGAGTAGCTGAGACTACACGCGTGCACCACCACCTGGCTCATTTTTTTGTGTGTATTTTTAGTAGAGATGAGGTTTAGCCATGTTGGCCAGGGTGGTCTTGAACTCCTGGCCTTAAGTGATCCGTCTGCCTTGGCCTCCCACAGTACTGGGATTACAGGTGTGAGCCAACACTCCAAGCCTAAAATTGTTTTATATTATTCTTTTTTCTTTTTAAATCATAAGTACACAGATTCACCTCCCATCTTAGATTAATGGTAGCATACTATACACACTTTTCTCTCTCTCTCTCTCTTTTTTTTTTTTTTTCAGCCACCACTCCTGGCTAGTTTTTTTGTATTTTTGGTAGAGATGCAGATTCACCATGTTTCCCAGGCTGGTCTCAAGCCCCTGAGCTCGAGTGATCTACCCACCTCGACCTCCCAAAGTGTTGGGTATACAGGTGTGAGCCACCATGCCTGGCCATGTTCCTTTTTTTTTTTTTTTTTGAGACAGAGTCTCGCTCTGTTGCCCAGGCTGGAGTGCAGTGGCGCGATCTTGGCTCACTGCAACCTTTGCCCCCTGGGTTCAAGCGATTCTCCTGTCTCAGCCTCCCGAGTAGCTGGGATAACAGGCGCCAGCCACCACACCTGGCTAATTTTGTATTTTAGTAGAGACAGAGTTTTATCATGTTGGCCAGGCTGGTCTCAAACTCCTGACCTCAAGTGATCCACCTGCCTGTGCCTCCCAAAGTGCTGGGATTACAGGCATAAGCCACTGTACCTGGCCCCACGTTCCTTTTTTATAGCTGCACAGTAGTTCATTGGTAGATGTACCAGTGGTGATTCAGCCACTCTCCTATTTGAAGTTTTCCTCAGAAGCTTCTGAAGTCATCAAGAGGGGGACCTCTTTCCTTCCCATAGTCAAGTGTCTTGAGTGCCATAAACGAGAACTGTCAGTAGTGTTGGTTACCCTTTCTGCCTACTTAGTATCAGTCTTCCAGCCCTTTTTTCATCTGTTGGGGTCTGATATTTGGCACCTGAATAATTTCAACTCTGTGTTTTAACTCATTTCTGTATATACCCCAAGTTAGCACAATCCAGTCTAGAGAGGACAGAGCTGTGTATTTGAGTCCTCTTCCATTTCCAGTTCTTTTTCAAGAATGAATTCATTTTCTTGTTGAGAAAACGTAGGTAAACATCTCCTTTCTTTCTAGCTGAGCTCCTTGCCAAAAAACAGCCATTAAAAACCAGTGAGGTCTACTCTGATGATGAAGAAGAGGAAGAGGATGACAAATCCAGTGAGAAGTCAGACCGGTCATCGCGAACATCGTCATCTGATGAAGAAGAGGAGTAAGCTCTTGTACATTTTGGTCTAGTAGGCAGGATAGGTGGGTTTTTGCGGAAGAGTGGGCCCTGTTTGGGCCACTAACTTTGACTTGGTTACCTTTGGTTTTGCTGAACTGAGTTCCCCAGCACGTCAGCCCATTCATTTGGCTGCTAGCCTGTGCGCTTGGACATTTCACCTGGGCCTGGAAGGTAGGAACTGACTTCATGTCACGCTCAGATTGGCCTGGAGCTTTCATTCATTTTCTTACTCTGATGGGTTATCTAAGATGGCAGTCTCATTTGAAACAGTTCACACTACTGGTCAGGAACAAGATCCTATTACAAGTCTTTGCTGGTGCTTCATTTACTTCTCCTCCTAGGCTAGTCACATGTACTTTGGTTAAGTTTTGAGGAGTTGATATTATTTTTCTATCTTGTTCTGTTTTTATGATGAACATTTTTTCCAGTGCCCCTTTTTTCCTCTTAGGAAAGAAGAGATCCCTCCAAAATCCCAACCAGTTTCCTTACCTGAAGAATTGAATCGGGTTCGATTATCACGACATAAACTAGAACGTTGGTGTCACATGCCCTTCTTTGCTAAAACTGTCACAGGATGTTTTGTGCGGATTGGCATTGGAAACCACAACAGCAAACCAGTTTACCGGGTTGGTATTTCTTCCCTTGGACAATTGTCCATGCTTTCAATAGAATTAGTCTCAACTGAGGGCAGGAGCCACTGAAAAAATCTGTCACTCTTTTGTCAGCATTCGATGGAAAGTAGACTCCAAGTAGGATCCCCATAGAGCAGTGACAGTCTGAGGTGCCCAGGAATCCTTCATGACTTGTCGCCAAGAAGAGGACTTGGAGCCCAAGGGACTGGAAGATTTGGATTTAGAATAATTTTCTCTATTCCCCCTTCAGTATAAAAGGGAGAA
Source organism: Theropithecus gelada (assembly GCF_003255815.1). Lineage (NCBI taxonomy): Eukaryota > Metazoa > Chordata > Mammalia > Primates > Cercopithecidae > Theropithecus > Theropithecus gelada. The sequence goes on from NC_037674.1 coordinate 16,834,438, forward strand.
GGGAGGCATCTATGAAGTGTTCATTGGGAGTTACATAATCTAAAAGATATGTTCATTTGAAAAACCACTGAATGAAAAGTTTCGTGTTGCATACCAAGTGACTTCTATGCCAGGGAATTGTATTGAGGTTAAAAAACACCCTCCGAACTGATACAGGTTGTTATGTATGTTCCAGCACTGCTTCTGTGGTCTAGGTGGACTGGGCACAGTGACTCACGCCCATAATCCCAACGCTTTGGGATTTATTTATTTATTTATATTATGTTTTACCATTTCTTTCCTTCCTTCCTTCCTTCCTTCCTTCCTTCCTTCCTTCCTTCCTTCCTTCCTTCCTTCCTTCCTTCCTTCCTTCCCTCCCTCCCTCCCTCCCTCCCTCCCTCCCTCCCTCCCTCCCTCCCTCCTTCCTTCCTTCCTTCCTTTCTTCCTTCCTTCCTTCCTTCCTTTTTGACGGAGTCTTGCTCTGTCACCCAGGCTGGAGTGCAGTGGCGTGATCTCCACTCACTGCAAGCTCCACCTCCTGGGTTCATGCCATTCTCCTGCCTCAGCCTCCCATGTAGCTGGAACTACAGGCACCCGCCACCGCACCCGGCTAATTTTTGTATATTTAGTAGAGACGGGATTTCACCGTGTTAGCCAGGATGGTCTCGATCTCCTGACCTTGTGATCTGCCCGTCTTGGCCTCCCAAAGTGCTGGGATTACAGGTGTGAGCCACCGCGCCCGGCCTTTTTTTTTTTGTTTGTTTGTTTTCTTTTGAGATGAAGTCTCACTGTATTACCCAGGGTGGAGTGCAATGGCATGGTCTTGGCTCACTGCAACCTCCGCCTCCTGGGTTCAAGCAATTGTCCTGCCTCAGCTTCCCAAGTAGCTGGGACTATAGCCGCCCGCCACCACACCTGGCTAATTTTTGTATTTTTAGTAGAGATGGGGTTTCACCATGTTAGCAAGGCTGCTCTTGAACTCTTGACCTTGTGATCTGCCTGCCTCGGCCTCCCAAAGTGCTTGCGTGAGTCACCTCACCTGGCCTATTTTTATTTATTTATTTATTTATTTATTTATTTATTTATTTATTTTTCAGACAGAGTTTCACTCTTGTTGCCCAGGCTGGAGTGCAATGGCATGATCTTGGCTCACTGCAACCTCTGCCTCCCGGGTTCAAGCAATTCCCCTCCCTCAGCCTGCTGAGTAGCTGGTGTTACAGGTGCCCACCACTGCACCTGGCTAATGTTTGTATTTTCAGTAGAGACGGGGTTTCACCATTTTGGCCAGGCTGGTCTTGAACTCCTGACATCAGGTGATCCACCCACCTCGGCCTCCCAAAGTGCTGGAATTACAGGCATGAGCCACTGAGCCCAGCCTTATTTTTAATTTTTCAGTTTATTTTTATTTTTGGAGACAAAGTCTCACCCTGTTTCCCAGGCTGGAGTGCAGTGGCACGATCTCAGTTCACTGCAGCCTCTGCCTCCTGGGTTCAAGAGATTCTCGTGCCTCAGCCTCCAAGTAGCTGGGACTACAGGCGCACACCACCACACCTGGCTAATTTTCCTTTTTTTTTTTTTTTTTTGAGACAGAGTCTCGCTCAGTTGCCTAGGCTGGAGTGCCGTGGCATGATCTCTGCTCACTGCAAGCTCTGCCTCCCAGATTCACGCCATTCTCCTGCCTCAGCCTCCCAAGTAGCTGGGACTACAGACGCCCACCACCACGCTTGGCTAATTTTTTGTATTTTTAGTGGAGATGGGGTTTCACCATGTTAGCCAGGATGGTCTCGATCTCCTGACCTTGTGATCCGCCCGCCTCGGCCTCCCAAAGTACTGGGATTATAGGCGTGAGCCACCGCGCCCGGCCTTACTTTGGTATTTTTAAAAAAATTTTTGTAGTGACAGCCTCTCTCTGTTGCTTATGCTGGTCTCAAACTCTGGGCCTCAAGTGATGTTCTGGCCTCAGCCTCCTAAAGTGCTGGGTGTTGGTTTCTTGTTTTGTTTTTGAGACAGAGTCTTGCTCTGTCACGCAGGCTGGAGTGCTGTGGCATGATCTCGGCTCTCTGTAAGCACCGCCTCCTGGGTTCACGCCATTCTCCTGCCTCAGCCTCCCAAGTAGCTGGGACTACAGGTGCCCGCCACCACGCCCAGCTAATTTTTTGTGTTTTTAGTAGAGATGGGGTTTCACTGTGTTAGCCAGGATGGTCTCGATCTCCTGACCTCATAATCTGCCCTCCTCGGCCTCCCAAAGTGCTGGGATTACAGGCGTGAGCCACCGCGCCCAGCCCAGGTGTTGGGGTTTTTTTTTTTTTTTTTTTTTTTGAGACAGTGTCTTCACCATGTTGCCCAGGCTGATCTGGAACTCCTGGACTCAAGCCATCTTCCTGCCTTGGCCTTCCAAAATGCTAGGTTTGCAGGCATGAGACACTGCCCAGTCTGTTTGAGATAGGATCTCGCCCTGTTGGCCAGGCTAGCATGCAGCGGTGTGATCATAGCTCACTGCAACCTTGAACTCCTGTACTCAATCCTCCTACGACAGCCTCTTGAGTAGCTAAGACTATAAGTGCACACCACTATGCCCAACTAATTTTTTTTTCTTTTTTGTAGAGACTGGGTTTCGGCTGGGCGCGGTGGCCCATGCCTGTAATCCCAGCACTTTGGGAGGGGTGGGCGGATCATGAGGTGAGGAGGTTGATACCATCCTGGCTAACATGGTGAAACCCCATCTCTACTAAAAATACAAAAAATTAGCCGGGCGTGGTGGTGCATGCCTGTAGTCCTGGCTACTTGGGCGGCTGAGGCAAGAGAATCGCTTGAACCCAGGAGGCAAAGGTTGTAGTGAGCCGAGATCGTGCCACTGCACTCCAGCCTGGGCGACAGAGTGAGACTTTATCTCAAAAAAATAAATAAATAAATAAAAGAGAAACTGGGTCTCTCTGTGTTGCCCTGGTTGGTCTCAAATTCCTGGCTTCAAGTAGTCCTCCCATGTCAGCCTCCCAAAGTGCTGGAATTACAGGCATGAACCTCGGCGCCCAGCCTGACTTGTTTTTGTTTTGTTTTATTCTTAGTTGTCTGGTTTTTACGTGTGCTATCTTCTTGTATGAGGACCTGCAGCCATGCCATATCCTGAAATGCTTGGCAACAGAAACTGACCTACATGGTCTTCACATTTGGCTGATAAAAATCAACCGATGAAATCCCAAATACATCCCTCGTAAGTTAGAATTAGTTGGAGGAAAAGCTGCCAGTGGGCCCCACCAGGCTCCTCTTCTGCTGGCACTTGCTCCTCCTGGGCACAAGGCTCCCTGTGCTTGGCCATCTGCATTCTAAACCTGAGAAGGGTGTCCGGAACCCCTGGCAGCTGTAGACTCTACTCAGCGCTCGATCAGTTGTCTGCGTTCAGGTAGAGAGACGCAAAGGAAGAGTGTTGTGGAAAGCCCTGGAAGAGTCTGGTTTTGACTGGTGTCTCTGTCCTGTCACTTAGGTCGCTGAGATTACAGGTGTTGTGGAAACCGCCAAAGTTTACCAGCTAGGTGGCACCAGAACAAACAAAGGACTGCAACTACGGTAGGAGGCACTTCTGGGGCAGCTTCTGCTTCCACTTCAAACAGGCACTGGCTTTGGGGGCTGCTATTCTCTCTGTGTGATGTGCCTTGTTACCATGAATGCTATTTATGCAATCCCCACGAGGTACACTTGGAGGGAGACTTGTATTCCATCTTTGTCTATAGGGAAGGTAGGATATTCTCTCCTCTGGGGGAACCAAATATATGAAGTGGTAGGACACAGAGAAAGGAAATGTCGCATTGTAAGAGACCCTCCCGGAGCCTCGCTGGCATTTCCTTGGCAAGCATGGCCAAGAGGCTTGCTTCTGGTTCTGGCTCTATCTCATAACCTCATGTGTGACAAGAAAGATCATTTTTATGGACTTCATTTCCTCTTCAATAAAATGAAAGTGTCATTCACTCAGCAAATATTTACCGAATGTACAGTGTGCCAGGCACTGTTCTAGGTGCCATCATAGTGCACTGCTGCTTGGAACTCCTGGGCTCAGGTGATCCTCCCACCCACCTCAGTCTCCTGAGGAGCTGCAACCACAGGCATGTACCCCTGTCCCAGGCTCTGTTGCGTATTGTTGATGCTGACTGTAATGGATTTTAATATAAACTGACTTTTGAAGCTCTGACCAAGCCCATTTGGTTTCCAGTGCTAGCTTTGGGATCTCAATCTTGGCTGCCCATTAAAACAGCCTGGGATGATTTTATAGGGTAGCTAGGATTGAGAACCGCTCCAACAGGTATATATAAGTAGTACATAGTTTGGTAAGGTTGCTTTACTTGTACTACAGTCAACATGCACATTTCTTGGAGATGCTGTCTCTCTTTCATGTAGGCATGGCAATGACCAACGCGTGTTCCGTTTAGAGTTTGTCTCAAACCAAGAATTCACCGAAAGTGAGTTTATGAAGTGGAAAGAAGCGGTACGTGGCTAGAGATTACCTAGCAGTTGTTCGTGCATATTGAGAAAAATATCTTTCCAAAATCCCGACTCATAACCTTGTATCGTGTTTTTGATCCAGATGTTCTCTGCTGGCATGCAGTTGCCCACTCTAGATGAAATCAATAAAAAGGAATTATCTATTAAAGAAGCTCTTAATTATAAATTCAATGATCAGGACATTGAAGAGGTAAGAAACCTGGTGCCCCAGAGCCTGGAAGTTCATCAAGAACCAATGTTGAGAGAAGAACATGATTCTCTTTTATTTCCCTGTATCTTGACATTTTTAGCTATGCATGAAAATGAGGGAATACTAATATTACTACCTTATTATTTATTGTTTATCAAGCTTTTTTCTATACATTCTCATGTGCAGATGAGGCTAACATAGACTGGAGTGTATTCAGAGTTCAGATGAGACAACAAATGAGGCTACGTACACTAAAGTGTATTTAGGGTTCCGGGATCTGTGTTCTGCTGGGCTTGATCCTTCAAGAGTTTTCCTTCTCTAAAACATCTTGGTAAAATTATTTGATCTCTGTTCTCTTGGACAGTGGCTAGCCTTACACTACCAGGCCCTTGGGCTGCTGTTTCTTGGTGCATGTTCCTTCAGACTGTCCCAGAAGAATCTCCGTGACCCGGGAAGCAGCATAGTATCCCTTGGAATGAACCCGCTCTGTCTCTCTCTGGGGCATGGCACTGCCATAGGAAGAGCAGCCCCCTTGTAACTAGCTGTTTGCATCCAAAATGGGCTCACTTAGCCTGTCTGCAAAAATAGCTTAGGAATACCTCACTGCTGGTATCTCCTCTCTGGTACAGATTGTAAAAGAGAAAGAAAGGTTCAGAAAAGCTCCACCCAACTACGCTATGAAGAAGACTCAGCTATTGAAGGAAAAGGTAAGGAGTTGTACTCGAGCCTCTTTCCTCATCCTGTAAGGAGATGTAGAAATCAAACTTGTTCATCCTCTGCCAAGTTAGTGGTGGCAGGATTGGGAGAAAATTCTGGGCTCGATTATAAGCAACACAGTGTGTTCTTGGCGCCTGGGTAACGTTCCTTGGCCATTTTCCATTCCCTAAATTCAAACTGATCTCCTGCGTGCCAGTCTTCTTACTTTCTAGTCACTTCAGCTTCCTGTGTAATAAAATAGACCCTGGGTGGTATTCAGCACTGAGTCTGAACAGACAGATGACACTGTCGAGGCCACCTGTGGCTGGTGATTTTCCATTCTTCACACCGGGTTGGGGTGGGCCTTGTTATGGTGGTTTAGCCACCCTGTGAGGCCTGGCGTTCTGCTGCCGCCAGGGACCCACAGCCAGGTAGCTATATGGGAAGGTGTTCCCCACTGTACTGTGCACTACTATAATATAAATTATGTCTTGTATTTGTAAAGTACTTCTGCGTTTTCTTCCACATCTCCTGTCCTTTGCTCACCACATGAGATACCTTTGCCTGTGCCAGAAGTAAGGGGATACTTGATATACAGTCAGTTGTATGTAGCCAAGAACTCACACATCTCTCTGTGTAGGCCATGGCTGAGGATCTGGGGGATCAGGACAAGGCCAAACAAATCCAAGATCAGCTGAATGAGCTGGAGGAACGGGCAGAGGCCCTGGACCGCCAGCGGACCAAGAACATATCCGCTATCAGGTGTGTTATGGAGCCTATTTTTGGCCCACAGACCTTGGCCAAAATTATCAGGCAAGCCTGTGGCCTGTACACTTTGTGCTGCACTGACCCCATAGATATCCGGGTTCAGGGCTCAGTGGTTCCCTCCCTCCGTTGTTTCACAGCCATTGACTCATCCTTCTTACTCACCCCACAGTTACATCAACCAACGGAACCGGGAATGGAACATTGTAGAGTCTGAGAAGGCCCTTGTGGTAAGAACACTTTATCTGAATCACTAAAACAAAGCTAATTAATAAACCATGACATCTTTTCTACATCTTGCCCAAGTTTATTTTTTAATTATTGAAATAACATATGCACTTAACATATACACACACTCTCTGTATGTCCACATACATCGATGTAATTTATTCCTAATGAAAAGCAGCAGTCTTCTGCCCTGTCCTGCCTTTTCCCACCCTTAGATTCTACTCCACAGGTATTTGTTTTTTCTCAATTTCTGTTTCTTGGTTGTTGCCCCCATATCTACTCTGGTATTCTTGAAGGGAAAGGATAATATGCTGGGCGCGGTGGCTCACGCCTGTAACCCCAGCACTTTGGGAGGCCGAGGTGGGTGGATCACCTGAGGTCAGGAGTTTGAGACCAGCCTGGCCAACATGACGAAACCCTATCTCTACTGAAAATATAAAAATGAGCTGGACATGATGGTGCACACCTGTAACCCGAGCTACTTGGGAGGCTGAGGCACGAGAATTGCTTGAACCTGGGAGGCAGAGGTTGCAGTGAGCTGATACCACTCCTCTTTAGCCTGGGCAACAGAGCGAGAATCCATCTAAAAAATGAAAAAAATTAGCTGGGCATGGTGGCTCACGCCTGTAATCCTAGCACTTTGGGAGGCTGAGGTGGGTGGATCACCTGAGGTCAGGAGTTTACCAGCCTAGGCAACATGGCGAAACACTGTCTCTACTAAAAATACAAAAATTAGCTGGGCGTGGTGACTTGCACCTGTAGTCCCAGCTGCTGGAGAGGCTAAGGCAGGAGAACCACTCGAACCTGAGAGGCAGCGGTTGCAGTGAGCTGAGATTGCGCCACTGCACTTCAGCCTAGGCGACAGAGCGAGACTCCATCTCACACAAAATTTTTTAAAAAAGGAAAAGGATGATCGCTTTTTTTTTTTCTTTTCAGTTGCTTGCAAAGACTTACTTGCTTGTGAGCTTATGGTGAAAGGGTGGGGGGATGGAGATACAGTTCTGTGGTGCATGCTCTCTGTTTCAGGCTGAAAGTCACAACATGAAAAACCAACAGATGGATCCGTTTACCCGGCGCCAGTGCAAGCCTACCATCGTTTCTAATGTGAGTGCCGAAAGAGGACATTTTAGTCAGGACCTAGATTCTAGGACAGAAAATGAATTCCATTAGGAAATTAATAACAAAGTTAAAAATAATGTTTTCTTAGCTGGGATTTGCTTGTCTGAAACTCTTGGGTCTGGATACTTCCTTTTTTATCTTGCTATTGGGCATATAGGCAGTGAAAACGTGGCATGGATTTACAAAAACCTAGTGACTGACCCTCCTGTATCAGGGTGGGTTTACAGTGCAGCAGACATTAGTAATGCGGCCCTTAGCTAGGGCCTGGCTGGGCTGGGCTTGGCTTTCAAGCTTTTAATTGCCTTTTTTTTTTTTTTTTGCTGCTTTGAGGAAAACCCCACTAGCTGCTGATGGGCCCGCTGTGGTGCTTGTGATGTTAGTTTGGTAGGTGGGAAAGAATCTGGCAGTAGGACTCTGTGAGTGTCAAACAATCTCTAAAATAACTGATTTTCTCTCCCAGTCCAGAGACCCAGCTGTTCAAGCTGCCATCTTGGCCCAGCTGAATGCAAAATACGGTTCTGGAGTGTTACCAGATGCTCCAAAGGAAATGAGCAAGGCAAGTGCGGTACCACCCTGTTGCCTGCTGAGCGAGGCTGCTAGCTGAGGCACCAAACAAGCACCTTGTCTAGTCTGGGCTTGATTTTTCCACCTGGGGGAACAGGGAGTCCCTCTTGGAGTCCCTTCCCCATCCCAGTTATTTGCAAATATAATCAACAGATAACCTTAATTCCAAACCTAACACCACTACTTACCTAGGGCCTTGACTGTGTCCTTCGGAAGCTGGCTTCTAGCCTTCAGCATCCCCCCTTTTCTCCTGTGTAAAATTTCTTCTACTATATACTCTGCCAACTTCACAGGAGGAGAGATAACATACAAAGATCAGATATTGTAAAAGTGAAAGCTCATTGAAAACGGCACATTTAAAAGCAGTTTTCTGGCCAGGTGCAGTGGCTCATGCCTGTAATCCCAGCACTTTGGGAGGTGGAAGTGGGTGAATCACCTGAGGTCAGGAGTTCGAGACCAGCCTGGCCAACATGGTGAAACCCCGTCTCTACTAAAAATAGAAAAAAATTAGTGTGGTGGCGGGTTCCTATAATCCCAGCTAGGAGGCTGAGGCAGGAGAATCTCATGAACCTGGGAGGGAGAGGTTGCAGTGATCTACGATCGCTCCATTGTACTCCAGCCTGGATGACAAGAGCGAGACGCCCATCTCAAAAAAAAAAAAAAAAAAAAAAGCAGTTATCCGTCCAAGTTAAGTCTTTTCCTCTTTTCCTGCTGGAGTCTAACCGGTCTCAGGACTTCTGAAATCTTAGGTCAGGAGGTGACCCGTTGCCTTAAGCCCACCCTTTCTACCTTCATACCGCAGACATGAGCCTGCCCTCTTCTCTGTGCTTTCAGCCTTCAGGAGAGAAAGCTCTTTGTCTGTGGCCTCCCTTTGAGAGAAGGAATCAGAAAGGTGCCTTAGTAGGAAAATGTAATGAACTCAAATAAGAGCTTTTTACCGTTAGTGGCTGCTGCTGCTAGAAATCCACTTGCATTTATGCTCTTACCATTAGTTTTCCTCTTCACATTCCAGGGTCAAGGCAAAGATAAAGATTTGAATTCTAAGTCAGCCAGTGACCTCTCAGAAGATCTGTTCAAAGTACACGATTTTGATGTGAAGATTGATTTACAAGTTCCCAGCTCAGGTATGTGAGGGTGGGGCGGGTGGTGAGGGCTGAGGACCAGATGGATCCATGGTTCTCTGGGGCAACAAGGAAGCCCACTTTAAGGGAAGAAAGGGGAATGTTGGCTCATCAGCATCCACAGGCCAGGCCAAGACAGGCTGCAGGTATAGTGAGAGGGAACAGGGCCACAGTCAGGAGGCTGCCTGCAGGGGTGCAGCACGGGACTAAGAGGACTTTGTGGGACCTCAGCTGCCAACTTGCTCTTCTTTCCCACAGAGTCAAAGGCTTTAGCCATCACCTCCAAGGCTCCACCAGCCAAGGATGGGGCTCCAAGGAGATCTCTGAACTTGGAAGACTACAAAAAACGACGAGGGCTTATTTGAGCACACCCAGCCTGCTGCTTCTGACCCCGCATGCCCCATCGCAGCGTCCCACCTTTCCTCCTTTCCTTTGATTTAGCCTCTTTGGGCTGGAGCAGCTGTCGAACTGGGAAGAGACTCTAAACTGCCAGTCATCTGTAATATAAACCATTTGCTGTATAGACCTCCCTGTCTGCACACCATCTCCCACCAGCCTCCCCTCCCCCAGGGCCCCACCCAGTGTGGGCCTGGGCTCTCTTGGGCTTTATCCATGTCTTTAGATTTGTGTTTGCCTTTTGTTTTTTTAACCGCGCAGTTCATTGGCCACTCTGCACGCATTCAGTATTACCATGGAGCTGGGAATCTTGCTGGAGCCCCTGGGGCAATAGCAGCAGCACTGGGCGGTCTTCTCTCCAGACTGCCTTGGCCCACCCATTGAACATTCGGCCCCTGACCTTGTGGAGGGAGCGGGGATTGGGCACCTGCGGTCCTCCCTCTCTTCATCTTTCTCTTCTGCCCTTCTTTTTGGAAGAAGGGGTTTCAAAACCAGTTTAGTTTCCAAAAAGTGTACATTTGTGGGGGGGGGTCTAATTTGAGAGCGAGAGTGTGTATGTGTGTGTGTGTAAGTGTGTGGATTTTTTTATCATTTTTTTAAAATGCAGTACTCTTTGTATCAGTCTGTCATGGGTCTATAGCTGTTTCAGATTTTTTTCAGCTGTACTTGAGCATCTGAAACTGCAAGAAAGAAACTCATTAAATGTGATTCTTCTTACTAAACAGGCCTGACTGCTGTAGCTGTGTAACTTCCCCATCCCCACCTACTCTTCCCCATCCCTTCCCAACTTTGGAGAAAACTCCCCAGTTTAGCCCCCTGACCTGCAGGCTGTGTCCTGGCAGGTGCGGGAGGGAAGCCCACGGCCGGGTACCAGGGAGGGCAGCGAATGTCTTGCTCATCCCATGGGTACAGCCCACAGCTTCTTGGCTGAACATATAACTTCTTTTTCTCACCCAGTATACCAGCCTCTTCCTAGTGATTCTGTTTTGCTGTTTTGGCAAGAATTACATTTTGTTTTGTTTTTAAGAGAAATTTCTGAATATGAATGTGGAGAGCAAACACAAATGATTTAGGTTACGCCGGGCGCGGTGGCTCATGCCTGTAATCCCAGCACTTTGGGAGGCCGAGGCGGGTGGATCACTGAGGTCAGGAGTTCAAGACCAGTCTGACCAACATGGTGAAACCCCATCTCTACTAAAACTTCAAAACTTAGCCGGGCATGGTGGTGCGCGCCTGTAATCCCAGCTACTTGGGGGGCTGAGACAGGAGAATCCCTTGAACCTGGGAGGCGGAGGTTGTGGTGAGCCGAGATTGCGCCACTGCACTCCAGTCTGGGTGACAGAGTGAGACTCCATCTCAAAAAGATTTAGGTTGCAAATGTTTCAAGCATGTGCAGTTTTGTGTGTGTGTATACATATATATGGTCAGCATATATATTGTTGTGCAGCTAGGGCGAAGCCAGCAGAGGTGTGTGTATGTCTTTATGAAATGTTTGAAAAGAGATAAGCTGACTGCTTGATAATCATTCTCAGGTGTAAAGCTCCAAGTGTAAATAAAAGTGGCATTTAACAAATCTTTCAGAACAAAGTACAGCTGACTATATATACCAAGAACTAAGCTAAAGGAACAGCTGAGAGCTCCTGATCTCCACAAGAGAGGAATCTAAAAGCTCTGCTTTGTGCTTCTTCACCCTGCTTTTGTACAAGGAAGGGGGATGATGGGAAATCATGGACTTGTAAGTTGTATTTAAACATAAAAATGAACTTGGTAACTTCTGGGTTTAGTAGAGCCTCAGTGTCGCTTTAACTTAGTTTACTTTTTTTTTTTAAAGCAGCAATGGATGGTTTTAAAGGAGTATTATGACTGTAAAATTGCTAAATACGACTGTAACAGCTATGTGGTAGCTGTGACACAGTTCAGTTGGGCAAAGGAGTGGTGATGGACTCGTTAAAATCATATATACTTGAATAGTCCATTGACCGCAACTCTTTATAGACCATTGTGTAAATGTGGAATCACAGACTGTTAACATTGCCTGGACTTCAGCAGAGTCCTGGAGCTGCTGGGACCTCTCCTATCATGATGAACTTGGACTTTTTTTGATTTCTGGTTTTAAAAGACATGAAATTATAGAATCCAGATAATTCACTGGAGTCATTTTGATCCACCATGTAGATCTGTATTTAGTATCATTTGGATTTGGAGAAGTGTTGATTACATTATGGCTGTGTAATAAAATTTTTATTAAAACTGCATCACACTGTAGCCACTTTGCCACCACCTCCCCACACACAGCTGCTGAAACCCCCATGAGATGCCAATGCACACAGCAGGGAGAAAAGCCAGCCAAAGAAGACCGAAGGGTAACTCCACCCGAGTAGCCTCAGTAGCGATTGGGATCAAGACTAAGGACTTGTCTCCAGTCTCAGCTGAGGCAGGGCCTCTGACCCAAGATCTTGGCCAGGCATTAAGACATTGGCTTTGTCCTACCAACGAGGATTTCTTGGTGGTTCACGCTATATCTTGTGCTGGGGAGTTGCCTCGGTGGGCCCCCCTCCCTCCGCAGTGTGGTTTCATTGTTGAAGGGGGCAGCACCCAAGGTTGTTTTTATGCATTTTTTCAGTTCCTTCCAAGAAGCAAAAAGGCCAGCATCCGTCTGCCTAGTTCATAATGTTTATAGATCTGTTTGTCTGTCTTGCTTCTGGCAGGTGTAGGGAAAGTCTACTGCCTGCCACTTTCCTTCAAAAAGAATGGTTCTGCTTTTGTGAAGTCCTGACTTGTCACTCAAACTGTACAAATATTGTAAATAAACGTTATGCCATTTTAACAAAGGGATCAGATTTAGTCTAAGGATTGCATCCTAAGTGGCAACTCTTTTTTTTTTTTTTTTTTTTGAGACGGAGTCTTGCTCTGTCACCCAGGCTGGAGTGCAGTGGCGCGATCTCGGCTCACTGCAAGCTCCACCTCCCGGGTTCACGCCATTCTCCCGCCTCAGCCTCCGAGTAGCTGGGACTACAGGCGCCCGCCACCACGCCCGGCTAGTTTTTTGTATTTTTAGTAGAGACGGGGTTTCACCGTGTTAGCCAGGATGGTCTCGATCTCCTGACCTCGTGATCCACCCGCCTCGGCCTCCCAAAGTGCTGGGATTACAGGCTTGAGCCACCGCGCCCGGCCTAAGTGGCGACTCTTAAAGCCATGTTTTGAAAGTCCAAGAGAGCCGGGCGCGGTGGCTCAAGCCTGTAATCCCAGCACTTTGGGAGGCCGAGACGGGCGGATCACGAGGTCAGGAGATCGAGACCATCCTGGCTAACACGGTGAAACCCCGTCTCTACTAAAAAATACAAAAAACTAGCCGGGCGAGGTGGCGGGCGCCTGTAGTCCCAGCTACTGGGAGGGCTGAGGCGGGAGAATGGTGTAAACCCGGGAGGCGGAGCTTGCAGTGAGCTGAGATCCGGCCACTGCACTCCAGCCTGGGCCACAGAGCGAGACTCCGTCTCAAAAAAAAAAAAAAAAAAAAAGTCCAAGAGAGCCTCTCTTACTCCTTTTCCCTCTTCTCTTAGCCCTGTGCCCACAAAAGTGAAAGTGGTCATTGTCAACTCTTGAGCAGCCTGGTTCCCCCGAAGCCTCTCTGGTAGGGTAGTTGCCTAGACCCAAGGAAACCTCCAGTTGTCCTGGTTTACGTCCTGTCTTGGTAAGAGACCAATAAGCTTTAACAGAACTAAGAAGACTCCTGATGTATTGCCTAACCCTAGTGAGAATCTGGGCCTTTAAACCTTTTTTTTTTTGTTGTTGTTGTTTTGCCAGGGTCTCTGCTGTCCAGGCTAGAGTGCAGTGGTGCAATCACAGTTCACTGCACCCTCAAACTCCTGGGCTCAAGTGATCCTCCCACCTCACCATTCCAAGTAGCTGGGACTACAGTCATGCACCATCACACCCAGCTAATTTTTAAATTTTCTGTTGAGACAGAATATTGCTGTGTTGCCCAGGCTGGTCTTGAACTCCTGGCCCTGAGTGTTCCTCCTGCCTCAGCCTCCCAAAATGCTGGGATTGCAGGCATGAGCCACTGTGCCCACTCCTTTCAACTTTAAATTGGCCTAGGCACAGTTTCTTTGCTCTCCTTTCTTTTGGCTGTCATGAGTATGAAGGGGGTGCCCAGGGGCTGTGAGTGTAGCTATGGAGGAAACACTGATGGTCCTCCATCCCCCCCCACCCCCGCCCCCACCCCCAGTGCCTGAGGGTGTGTCTCCAACCTCTCTCTCAACACATTTTAGCTAGGAAGCAAGAAGATCCTGGATCTTCTACATCTACACCCTTTAAGAAGACAAGAGATGACAATCACCGTGGTAAGAGCCACGTCCAAGACTGCTTCTGGTGGTGGAAAGGTTGCTTACCCTGCAAGAGCGTCCAATGAGGTTTTCTCCAACTCCTGAGCACTCCCACTACCTAACTGTTGGGAGCAGTGGGACCTAGAGAGCAGGGGTTCTGGGCAGACAACAACATAGCTTACCTTCCAGGATTTGGGTGCTGTGGGGCAGCCACTTGCTACCTATCCCTGAGAAGCAAGAAGGACCACCCGGAGTGCAAGTGGAGAGAAGCAGGGTGCTGGGTTGGTCAACTTCATCTCCCTGGCCATGTTTTTCCAGAAGGGAGTCTCTTCCTTGAGTAACTGTAGGTGGCTGTGATCCAGCAGCCTTAGGAAGCCATCAACTCCCAGCTCAGATTTTTTTTCACGATTTCCCTGACTTAAGTGGGGACTGCTGAGCTCCCTTGGCAAGAGGGTGTTAAGGAGCTGGAGGGAATGGCAGTGCTAAGACAGGGCCCCTGCCTTCTATAAGGTTCCACAGGCCAGCCCCAGGAGACATGGAGATACGGCTTTTAGGCACTGGAGCATAGATAGGCATGTCTAGGGCTTCCAGACCATGCTCAGGATCCAAGGGAGGGCCAAGAGCCAAAACGCTCCGGAGAGGGTTCAGATTCCCGTTCTGCCACTTGCTACTACCTAGGGCTGAGCTACTTAACGCCTTTGAGCCACAAGTTTTCCACCTTTCAAAAAACAACCTGTCAGGATCATGTTGAACATTTAATGTTCCTTTCCCCAGTAGGGGTTCAATAAATGCTGTTGTTAATGAGAGTGAAGCCGCTGGACCCGGGAGGGGATGAATGGCCCTCGGAGAGGGCTGATGGAGGGTGGAAGCATTGGGCAGTGGGCAGGACCCAGAGACTCCACTTGCAGTGGGGGTAGGGGGAAAGAAACCCTGACTCCAGATGGAGGTTCCCACTGGGAGGCACTGGGCTGGCCTAGGGATGCAGCCAGAGAAAGTGTGCTGCCTCTGGGCCAGGCCCTTGTTGCTGTCATTCCCCACAAGCCAACGCACACCACCTTTACTGACCGGGTTTCTGAAGGCATTGAAGGCTTGCCACCGCGCCACCCTCCATCTGGCCCCAACTGAGGCCTGACCTACCCACCACCCCCAAGAGTGGTGAAAACTCAAAATAGTATCAATAATACCAAACCAGAGATAAGTGTAAAGAAGCACAACAAAGCTCTGACCCTTCCCATGATGATTTCCTCGATAGGTCTTCAAAAGATAGATACTTTTGGGCCCTGTGTGATGGCTCCTGCCTGTAATCCCAGCAGTTTGCAAGGTCGAGGAGGGAGGATCGCTTGGGGCCAGGAGTTCAAGACCAACCCGGTCAACATAGTGAGACTCCGTTTCTTTTTTTTTTTTTTTCATCTGAGGTTTTTTTTTTTTTTTTTTTGAGACGGAGTCTTGCTCTGTTGCCCGGGCTGGAGTGCAGTGGCCGGATCTCAGCTCACTGCAAGCTCCGCCTCCCGGGTTCACGCCATTCTCCTGCCTCAGCCTCCCAAGCAGATGGGACTACAGGCGCCCGCCACCTTGCCCGGCTAGTTTTTTTTTGTATTTTTTAGTAGAGACGGGGTTTCACGGTATTAGCCAG
>NC_037674.1:16854813-16875652 GCF_003255815.1 Theropithecus gelada
CACACACACCACACACACCACACACACCACACACACACCACACACACACCACACACACCACACACACACCACACACACCACACACACCACACACACACCACACACACCACACACACACTGGAGAGACTCTGCTCCTGCTGCAGAAGACTTGAAGTCTCCTCAAAGGAACAGATGCCCCACTCGGGAGCACGGGTCAAAGGCTGTGCCTTCCCTTCTCTCCCCCAGGTGAGAGGCCCTGCTTGTCATGTGAAGAAGCAGAAACCAGCACTGTGCCTGGTAGAGGCTGGTGAGTGGTGATTTTGCTCCTGCCACTGGTGCTGCCCTGGGGATGGGGTAGAGGTGGGCACAGCTATGAGGCAGGCTGGGGTGAGGACCCCAGAAACCCCTCACCTCACACATCCCATTTTCCAGGCCCTTCTCTCCCCCAGTTTTGTACCCCAGGGTGATGATTCTCCAAGAGATGCAGCCCTCAGGCATGATAAATCCTGAATTTTTTTTTTTTTTTAGATGGGGTCTCTCAATCTGTTGCCCAGGCTGGAGGGCAATGGCTTGATCACAGGCTGACTGCGGCCTCAACCTCCCCGGGCTCAGTTGATCCTCCCACCTCTTCCTCCTGAATACCTTGGACCATAGGCATGTGCCACCATGCTTGGCTAATCTTCCTATTTTTTGTAGAGATGAGCTTTCAGCATGTTGCTCAGGCTGGCCTCAAATTCCTAGGTTCAAGTGATCTTCTTCCCTGGGCCACCCAAAGTGCTAGGATTACAGGTACCAGTCACTGTGCCCGGTCCTGAAGGTCTTTGAGGGGGGTAAGGACTCAGGCACTTCAAGAAGCAGACCTCAGGCCGGGTGCAGTGGCTCCTGCCTACCATCCCAGCATTTAGGGAGGCCAAGGTGGGCAGATCACCTGAGGTCAGGAGTTCAAGACCAGCCTGGCCAACATGGAGAAATCCCATCTCTATTAAAAATACAAAACTTAGCTGAGTGTGGTGGCAGGTACCTGTAATCCCAGCTACTCAAAAGCTGACACAGGAAATTTCCTGAACCCGGGAAGCGGAGGTTGCAGTGAGCTGAGATCATACCACTGCATGCACTCCAGCCTTGGCAACAGAGCAACACTCTGCCTTAAAAAAAAAAAAAAAAAAGAAAAGAAAAGAAAAGAAAAAGCAGACCTCTAGGGAACAGGAGGATCAACCAACTGAGATACTACAAGATAGGTTCTGGCTGGGCACAGTGGCTCATGCCTATAATTCCAGCACTTTTGGGAGGCCAAGGCAGGAGGATCGCTTGAGCCCAGGAATTCAAGACCAGCCTGGACAACAGAGTGAGATCCCTATCTCTACAAAAAATTTAAAAATTGACTGGGCACAGTGACACATGCCTGTGCCTGTGGTCCCAGCTACTCCAGAGGCTAAGGCAGGAGGATCACTTAGGCCCAGGAAGTCGAGACCGAAGTGAGCCATGATTGTGCCTCTGCACAATCATGTGCAGACTGGGTCACCAAGTGAGACCCTATCTCAAAAATAAATAAATAAAGGAAAAGAAAAAAGGTTATCTGCTCAGACATGTAAGCTAGCCTTGTGGCCAAGGCAGAGAGACTCTCATGGCCTATCTCAGAACAGCCACCTAATGACCATCAAAATCTTGACACATTGGCTGGGTGCAAAATGGTTCATGCCTGTAATCCCAGCACTTTGGGAAGCTGAAGGAAGAAGACTGTTTGAGGCCAGGAGTTCAAGACTTGAGCAACATAGGGAAACTCCATCTCTACAAAAAATTTTTAAAATTTGTTGAGCATGGTAGCGTGTACCTGTGGTCCCACCTACTCAGGAGGCCGCGGCAGGAGGATTCCTTGAGCCCAGGAGGTGGAGGCTGCAGTGAGCCATGATGGCACACTCCAGCCTGGGTGACAGAGTGAGTGATACTTTGTCTAAAAACAAAAACAAAAACAACCTTGACACATTCCTCTACACGCCAGTTTCCCCCTTTTTTGTTGCTTATTTAATTTTTAAAAAACTTACTGTGGCGGTCAGGCACAGTGGCTCACGCCTGTAATCCCAGCACTTTGGAGGCTGAGGCAGGCAGATCACCTGATGTAAGGAATTCAAGACCAGCCTGGCCAACATGGTGAAACCCTGCCTCTACTAAAAATACAAAAAATTAGCCAGGCATGGTGGCACACACCTGTAATCCCAGCTACATGGGAGGCTGAGAGAGGAAAATCGCTTGAGCCAGGAGGTGGAGGTTGCAGTGAGCTGAGATCATGCCACTGCACTTCATCCTGGATGATAGAGCAAGACTCTCTCTAAAAAAAAAAAAAAAATTTCTCTGGCCTGCTTAATGCTTAAGTGTTTGAATTCCCCCGCCCCCCGTCACTTTTTATTATTATTATTATTGTTATTATTATTATTAATTTTTTTGGCAGCACTCAAGAGGCCATCATTTCCACCTCCATACTGGTCAGTCTGATTTTCTCCACATCCTTTCTATTCAAGCATCAAAGACTGGGGAAACTGAGTCATAAAAGAACAGATGTTCTAGAGTTTCAACGTTTATTCCTGGCATGACTAAGAGGACAGAAGAACCTGCTGACCTCATCCTACAGCTATACAGGGACTCCCAGGCCTTGCCCCAAGATGTACCCTTATGTTTTTTGCCTGCAGTAGGTGGGGGCAGACTCTGCCTTCAGAAGGAACTACAAGATGTTTCTTTGTTTGTTTTGAGATGGAGTCTGGCACTGTCGCCTAGGTTGGAGTGCAGTGGTGCGATCTCTGCAACCTCTGCCTCCTCTGCAATCTCTGCAACCTCTGCCTCCTGGGTTCAAGTGATTCTCCTGCCTCAGCTTCCTGGATAGCTGGGATTACAGGCGCCCTCCACCATGCCCAGCTAATCTTTGTATTTTTAGTAGAGACGAGATTTCACCATGTTGGCCAGGCTGGTCTCAAACTCCTGACCTCAGATGATCCACCCGCCTTGGCCTCCCAAAGTGCTGGGATTATACGTGTGAGCCATGGCACCCGGCGGGGAAATACAAGATGTTAATGAAAGAAGTTGAGAACATGGGCGAGGTGGTTCACGCCCATAATCCCAGCACTTTGGGAGGCCTGGGTGGGCAGATCACCTGAGGTCAGGAGTTCAAGACCAGCCTGGCCAACATGGTGAAACCCCGTCTCTACCAAAAATACAAAAATTAGCCAGGCCTGGTGGCGAGCGCCTATAATCTCAGCTACTCCGGAGGCTGAGGCTAGAGAATCACTTGAAGCCAGGAGGTAGAGGTTGCAGTGAGCTGAGATCATGTCATTGCACTCAAGCCGGGGCGACAAGAGCACAGGAAGTCAGGGGACCTAGCCGGGACACACTGCCTTTTCCACCACCTAGCTGAGTGGCCCTAACCTCCCTGGCAGAGCCACTTAACCTCTTTGTTACTTCTGAAATGTGAACGAGGAGGATAGATGGATATAAGGCCCCCTACTGCTCTAAGAATCTATGGGATTGGATTTCAGTTCAGCATCCATTTCCAGGTTTGCCCTCACCTTTCCAGTGACAGACATCTGGGCAGGTAGGTCAAAGAGCAATTCTCTGGCTGCTGGTATAGCAGACCTAAGGCTTGGGCAAGTGCCTGATACAGAAGAAAAAGAATTACCCCTTTTTCTCGGCAGCCAGGATAGAGACCCAGTGCCCAGCCTGCTTATACCTCCAACCCGGCCCATCCATCGCCTGACACACGAGTGCTGGGCGTTTTCTTGTCCCTCATTGCCGGCCCTACCTTTCCAGTTCTGGCAGTTTCTTGCTGGCTCTCCCTGCCTTGGGTTTCCCCCCAGCCCCCTCTCTGAGGGCAGCACCTTCCCATGTCCTGCCACAGGTCAGTGTAGCTGTGAAGGAGGCAGAGGAGTGAGTGTCTGAGACACGAGTGATCCAGGGCCTTCAAGCTGCAGAGTACAACCCTCGCACACAAGCTCGGATTCCTCCAGACGGTTGTCTTAGAGAAGGTGGAGATGTGATTTCCCGGGTTCTCCATGAAGGAGTCAACTATTCAAATTCCTCTATGTTCTTCTTCCTCTTACCCCTTCATTCCCTCTGTTTCTCCTGCCTTCCTCATCGCCATTCTTTCTTACATTATTTTGCTTCTTTCCTCAGTTCTCCAGGATCTTCACCTATTTATTTATTTTGAGATAGGGTATTACTCTGTCACCCAGACTGCAGTGCAGTGGAATGGTCATGGTTCTCTGCAGCCTTGACCTCCTGGGCTCAAACAATCCTCTCACCTCAGCCTCCTAAGTAGCTGGGACCACAGGTGCATGCCAACACGACCAGAGTTTTTTTTTTGTTTTGTTTTGTTTTTAGACAAGTTATCACTCTGTTGCCCAGGCTGGAGTGCAGGGTGTGGTGGTGGAGTGTGGTGGTCATCTCAGCTCACTGCAGCCTCGACCTCCTAGGCTCAAGTGATCCTTCCACTTCAGCCTCCCACCGAGTAGCTGGGACTACAGGTGCATGGCACCACACCTGGCTAATATTCTGTATTTTTAGTAGAGATAGGGTTTTACCATGTTGCCCAGGCTGGTCTCGAACTCCTGGGTTCAAGCAATCTGCCTGCCTTGCCCTCCCAAAGCGCTGGGGTTACAAGCGTGAGCCACTAAGCTTTGCCGAAGATTCCCCATGTTCCCACTGAACTTCCTTTTTCCTTCTCCTGGGTCACTCCTGAGCCCTGGCTGAGGGGAGAGAAGGGAAGGATAGCTCCTCCTGTGGCCGTCTCAGCATCCAAGGCAATCCTTCTGGGACTGCTCTGTCCCCAGGGCCCCAGCCATTCCCAGGCACTGAGTGCCTGAGGGGGGACCCTCACTCCTCTGGCACTATGGGAAGATAGGAAAACAGTGACTTCTCCTCAAAGCAGCCTCGCCGGTCAGCTGACTACCAACATGGGAAGTGGCCGAAGATCCACATGGGATAACGCGATAAGCACTTTGTAGTGTCTGAAACTCTTAAACATCAGTGCTGTCTTCCCAGTTTTACAGACACAACTCTGTGGGTTGGGTGAGGTTTTCTTAAATGTACAAATGCAGAAATATACGGAGGGGGTAAAGGGACTGCCTAAAAATCACATCTAGAGTGTGGTGTACCTGATTTCAAATCTTTTATTTTACTCTCGCGGCAACGGGAGAATCCGCAGTCAAGGGAAGTGAAATAACTTGCTGAACGCCGCACAGCGGACTCCAAGCCCGGAGCTCCTAGAGGAGAGGAGGAGGAAGGCGGGCTCAGCTCCCGCCACCCAGCAGCGGGGGAGATGCAGTCCGGGACTCGGCTGAGCCACGGGGACAGATCCAGGCCCCGCCCCCTGACCTTGTTCTCTGCCCGCCGGGAAGTGGGGAGCTTGCGGGGAGCAGCCTCAGCTCGTCCCTGGGGCAGAGTCTCCACTTGGGTGCACGCCCTGGGGTGGGGCTTATTTGGGAGGCTGGTGGCCTTGAACTCTGTTCAGGAGCTTGGGCCGGAGAAAGGCCCCGGAGACTTGAAGCCCTTGTCCGGGAGGGATGAAACACGCAAAGGAACCCGGGGAACGGGGTAGGGGACCAAGAGCAGGACCAGCTCCTCCTGCGCGGGGACAGGGCCAGTGGAGCGGCCTGGAGGAATCCCTCCCAGCCGCGAAGCCCGGGAAGGCTGCGAGGCCCCGGCGCGGAGCGGCCCCTCCCACCTCCCCGAGGGCGGGCGGAGCAAAGCCTTGGGGCCCGGGCCCAGGTTTTGTGCCTGCGGAGGCTGGACTTCCCCGCCACCCCGAGGAGCCACCGCGGGCCTTCTGTGCCTGGCAGGGTCCCTGGGAGGCCCGCGCTTTCTCTGAAAGTGAAAGGAGTGGGCGGGGGGCGCGGCCGAGGCGGGGCGCGGGCGGGCAGCGGCGCAGGCTCCGCCCCGGGGCCGTCTCCAGCCGGGGGCGCCGAGCCGCTCCAGTCCCCGGCGCGCCGCGGGCTGGTGGGCTCAGCGGCGGCGCCGGCACTGGGAAATGACCCTGCCCGGGGGCCCAACGGGCATGGCGCGGCCGGGGGGCGCGAGGCCTTGCAGCCCGGGGCTGGAGCGGGCCCCGCGCCGGAGTGTCGGGGAGCTGCGCCTGCTCTTCGAGGCGCGCTGTGCGGCGGTCGCTGCGGCCGCCGCCGCGGGGGAGCCCCGGGCTCGCGGGGCCAAGCGGCGTGGGGGACAGGTCCCCAACGGGCTTCCGCGGGCTCCCCCGGCCCGGGTGATCCCTCAGCTGACCGTGACAGCCGAGGAGCCCGACGTGCCCCCGACCAGCCCTGGGCCGCCCGAGCGGGAGAGGGACTGCCTCCCGGCAGCGGGCTCTTCGCACCTGCAGCAGCCGCGCCGCCTTTCCACCTCGTCGGTCTCCTCCACTGGCTCCTCGTCGCTGCTCGAGGACTCGGAGGACGACCTGCTGAGCGACAGTGAGAGCCGGAGCCGCGGCAACGTGCAGCTGGAAGCGGGCGAGGACGTGGGTCAGGTACGGGCCGCGGGGGCGGGGCCAGCGCCGGGCGCGGGGGCTGCGCGGGGGACCCAGCTCGGAGCTCCCGGAGGACCCGCTCCTGTCCATGCTCCCTCCCGCGGAAGGTCCTGTTCTCGCGGTTTAGGAGGAATCTGGGGGTCAGAGGGAGGCGCCTGGCCGACCTCTCGCCTGGGCAACTTTCATTCCGGCTCCGCGGGCGAGTCGTGGCGCTGGCCCTGGGGCGTCTAAGAAGCGGGGCGAGGAGCAGGCGACCCGCCGCGGGGACTGGGCGAAGCGCGGGTAGCGGACCTTGTTGGCTGTGGGGTAGGACATGAGGGATCGGAGGGGCTGAGCCTTGCCGGGTGAACCCTCGGAAGGAGAGGGGCGAAGGAGCGTTTCCCTCACTCCCCGCCCCCTCTCTAGTGCCGTGGCCCCACCCCCGCCGTTGCCACGGTTTCCCTCTCCTGAGTGGGAGTGGAGCGGCGCTCCAGGCTCTGCTCGGGAGCCGCTGCCGTCTGCTCCCAGCGCCCGCACGAGGCGTGGACGCAGGGGAGGGAGGGGCGTAGGCCTGGGAGCTCTGGCTGGGAGCGGAACGCAGCCCACCCGGTGCGAGCCCTGCCTCCCATCCTCCCGGCTCGCCGCTCCTGAGCGCTGCAGAGAGGGACGGTAAACTGAGGCTGCAAGGGGGCGGGATCAGCCTGCTAGTCTCTGCCTCCGATAGCCTGGGTGTTCTGGGACCAGGTCTGACCCTCGGAAAACACAGCCCCGGGCACTGTTAAGTCATTCCTGACGCCCGCCACTAGGGATGTGCGGCTCCCGGGACACCCTCCTTGTTCCCCTCGTTTTAACCACGGCCAAATACCTTGAATAACTGTCCGTGGTCAGCGCGCAGGACTTGCTTTAGATCCACGTTAGACAAGTGTCCCTGAGGCCGAGGAAGAGGCGAGGGGCGCCCCTGGCCTCGGGCGTCTGGGGCCTGCCCAGAAGGCCGGGTCGGGTCGGCTCGGCAGGGCGGGGAGAGCTGTGGCCGCGCGTCTGCTCCGCCGCACACTCAATGGGACAAGGCGGGGAAGCTGTGGCGACTTGCAGGGGTTCACAATCCCGGAGGGCGATGGGGTTTGTCAGTGATACCAGAAGGGAAAAGCCTCACAGATCAGGAACACCTCCTGCCGCCAGGTGCTGGGTGCGCCGGGCTCGGTTACGAGCCCTGCCGCTTCCCCTTCTCCCGCGGTGCTCAGGGCAGCCCCGGACCCAGGATCGTTTCTGGGGTAACCCTTGCCTAGGTCAGGGGGCGGATGCCGGGGCTTCGCAGGATGGTGGAGTGTGGGGAAAAGCCTGAGCAGCAGCTCCGGGGGCGCGGCCCCCGCCGAAGTTCT
This sequence comes from Theropithecus gelada, assembly GCF_003255815.1. Lineage (NCBI taxonomy): Eukaryota > Metazoa > Chordata > Mammalia > Primates > Cercopithecidae > Theropithecus > Theropithecus gelada. Next base: position 16,862,650 of record NC_037674.1, read on the forward strand.
GACACCTCAGAGGCGGCGCAGGCGAAAGGGCGCGAAGCGCGGGCGCGTCCCGTTTCCCTCTTCCGCCCGCAGGGACTCGGCGAAGTGCCTGGGAGAGGGAGTGTGCTAGGAGGAGGTCCCGCAGCCCATGCCTGGGTGTAGGAGAGACCGCCCCGGCTGAGGTCAAGCCTCGAGGACCTGGGCGACCCCGCCGCCCCCGAGCCGTCCGGAGTCGGTGCAAGTCGCCGCTGAGGGCCTTTCCAGCTCCAAGGCTGCGGCTTCCAGGCCTTCCCCACCCCTAGGCCCGCCGGGGCCTCCCCGAAGGCAAACAGCCACAGCAGCAGCAGATAAGCCAGGGGCTGTTGACAGAGGCTGCCTGCGTCCGTGTGGAAGGGCCCAGGGCGGACTTTGCCTCGCGGCGGGTCCCAGAGCCGCACAGCGCGCCCGCCCAGGCCAATTTAGGGCTTTCCCAGGCAGGAAGCAAGGCAGGTCCGGCTGACCATGAAGGATGCACCTGGGCCGGACTCTAGGACTCCTGGCTTACCAGCCCCTTACGCGCGGCCCATGCAGGCCGAAGCCCAGGAAGGTTCTGCCTGCCTGCCTGCCTCTGCCTGGGGCATATGTAGTCCCCTTCACCTCCTAGGAGCTCTCTCCAGCCTGCCCAGAGCAGGGGAATTGAGACTGGGCAGCCTCACTCTGGCAGAGGAAAAAGTCATGGGCAGGCTTTTCCTAACCAGCCAGGGGAGAAGTTGGAGGCCCACCCCCAAGGTCAGCTTCATGATTCTAAGGCCTTGCCTGCCTCCTCAAACAATTGTGGGGTGTTGCTGGAGGAAAAGAGAGGGTGTTTGGCTCCTGTTCATCTGGTTTTCTTCTTGCTGTGCTCCAGGATAGGTAAGGAGACCTGGATGCCATCCCCTCCTGGACTCAGAATTCCCACACATCACTTTCCACTAATTATAGAGCAGAATTTAGGTTAACAGACTTCCTTTTTAAAAAGCTAATGCCCATGGGAAGGTGAAGTCGTGGCTCACTTATACCTTAGTGCAAATCGTTTTATAAATTTAAACTGATTGCTCTCCCCACCACCACGACCACAGGGAGTGCTAGTTTGATAGGGCAATTGGAACATGGGGAGGGTGTTGGGCTGGTAGAGAGCTTCCACCAGAGCCTGGATGACTGGAGGCAGGAAGCAAGGGTGAGTGCCGAAGACAGAGCATTCACCCATCTGCCGGTCTGCTCTGGCGTCAGCAGGTGTCTTCAAGGCTTCCAAATAGAGCTTAGACAAAGGAGGGTCTGAGGCTAGTAACCAATCTCTCCCTAGGCAATCCTGGCCTTTGCCTCAAGATACCCAGGTAGCCTCTGGCTGTGTGTTGGTCTCCCAGAGAGAGCACCTTCGTGGAGGGAGGCCTGAGCCAGAGGATGTTCAAGCGCCTCCAGGCGTCAAGCAATTCTACTGCCTTAGCCTCCCAAGTAGCTGGGATTACAGGTGCCTACCACCACACTGGCTAAGTTTTGTATTTTTAATAGAGATGGGGTTTCACCATGTTGGCCAGGCTGCTCTTGAACTCCTGACCTCAAGTGATCCATCCGCCTTGGCCTCCCAAAGTGCTGAGACTACAGGTGTGAGCCACTGCGCCTGGCCTTAGATTCATTTTTAAAAGCGTGATGTTCTCTGGGGGAGGTATCTCCCTAAGATGGAAGGTGGCAGTGAGTTGAATTCCATGACGCTCGTACAACTCCTGCCATGTTTGGCCATACCCATTACTGGCAGGGGGGCTAAATCTATCATAGCAACCTCAGGTGGTGGAACGGAGAGCTCAGATGAGATAATGGGTATGAAAATTTTTTGTAGGCTGGGAGCAGTGGCTCACACTTGTAATCCCAGCATGTTGGGAATCCAAGGCGGGAGGATCACTTCAACCCAGGAGTTCGAGGCCAGCCTGGGCAACATGGCAAAATCCTGTCTCTATTAAAAATACAAAAAAAAAAAAAAAAAATGGCATGGTGGCTCACACCTGCAATCCCAGCACTTTAGGAGGCCATGGTGGGTGGATCACTTGAGGCCAGGAGTTTGAGACCAGCCTGGCCAACATGATGAAATGCTGTATTTTAGCAATACAAAAATTAGCCAGGCGTGGTGGTGCACGCCTGTAATCCCAGCTACTCAGGAGGCTGAGGCAGGAGAATTGCTTGAACCTGAAAGACAGAGGTTGCAGTGAGCCGAGATCACACTACTCAAATACATACATACATACATACATACATACAAAAATACAAAAAATCAACCAGGCATGGTGACTCACACCTGTAGTCCCAGCTACTCTGGAGGCTGAGGTGGGAGGATCACCTGAACTCTGGAAGTCCAGGATGCAGTGAGCTGTGATCGCACCACTGGACTCCAGCCTGGGCAATGGGAGTGAGACCTTGTCTCAAAAAAAAAAAAAAAGTATTTTGTAACCTGCTAGCTAGGACTGGCCTTAGTTGCTGCTGCTCTTGACTCTTATGAAATGCAGAAAACCAAGGTCAAGAGAGTAGGTGATGATGCCATTTTACCCCTGCTTGGGAGCAGGTCCATCAATCAAATGGTAGTAGCCCAGGTTTTCAGACACACATCAAATCTTCTACCAGGCCCACCTTCTAGCCCTCCTCACTGCTTCTGCACAGCTCTAAAAGGATGGTACATTTCCCTCACCCTGCCTAACCCAAGGCAAGTTTCCTCTTCACTACATCTGTTCTGGTCCCACTATCCCCCAAATTCTTCTAGCAGGTCCCTACAGCCATTAAATTCATTCTTTTGGATAAAGGCAAAGGTGACCATCCAGTAGAGAGGGCCCCCAGGCAGGTCTCAGCGTTCCCCAGAAGTCAAAACTCAGACTGCCTTAATGCTGCACCTCACTTCACCACATACAAAGCACTTTCTCATGCCATATCCCATTTAACCCCCAAAGGGAGGCAGGATGGTAGCATCCTGCTGGGGATACTTTGGAACCTGCTGGGGCAATTGAAACATGGGGAGGGAGGATGGGCTGATAGAGAGCTTCAGCCAGAGATGTGGAGGCTGGAGCAGGGCGTGAGGGGATGTAACTCCCCTTGATTTCCTTCTGTAAGATGGGAATAATACCACTTCATGCACTTGCTATGCATGTGCATTCGTTATGGCTCTCAAACTGAGTGTGGGAGAAGGGGGTACAGGATGGTGCTGCTGAATATACACGGCACATATATCATCTTCTTGGAATTTTACTTGAGGGTTTGGAGGTGGTGAGTTTTATAATAAAACTTGGATTTATTATGCAGCAGAATGCAAACCTGCTGTGTATTTAAAGATTTCAAAAGGAGTTTGAAAGTGATGTCATGCTTCTAGTGGGCTGCTTCTGGCTACACCCCCAGATCCCTGGGGACTGGGCACGTGATCACACCCTAGTGTGCCATGTAAGGGCTTCGGTAGGAAAGTGGGAGCAATGCTGCCTGATGAAAGATGAGAAAGTGCCTGACATGCAATAGGCAGGCAGCATTTGATGGTTCATGTTACGGCAGCAGCTATGTCCTCCCAGGGGAAACAGGCCCACACAAATGGCAGTATTTGGTTGGGTTCACTCGGATGGAAGGTGACACAGCCATGACTGCAACCAACTACTGACTCCCCCACCCAGTGCTCTGTCATAACCTCCATTTCCTCCCCATGGGAAAGGGCTTTATGGTCAGCAGCCCTCCTCTACTTAGGCCACCCCCTCAGTTCTCCCTCTCTCTCTTAGAACTCCCTCTTGTCAGGGAGGTATATTCCTGTGGGGGCGTAACATGTGTAACTGTGCTAAAAGGCAAGCGCCTCTGGGGGGAGGCAGCAGACGCAGCTGACATGAGCCAACCTGTGCACTTCAGAGAGGACACAGGGCTGCTGAGTTGTGGGTGGGACAAGGAGAGGTCCAGAGGATGGGATGCTCTCAGGATTAGCTGGAGGCTAGAAAAGATAAGGGACACACCAAAAAAAAAAAAAAAAACCCTCCATCTCCTTCCCAGGTTTGTCTAAGTTGACAGGCTCTCAGGTTTGCACCTTATTTTATTTTATTTTATTTTATTTTATTTTATTTTTGAGATGGAATCTCAGGCTAGAGTGCAGTGGCTCGATCTCGACTCACTGCAACCTCCACCTCCTGGGTTCAAGCGATTCTCCTGCCTCAGCCTCCCGAGTAGCTGGGACCAGGCACATGCCACCATGTCCGGCTAATTTTTGTATTTTTAGTAGAGACAGGGTTTCACCATGTTGGCTAGGATGGTCTTGATCTCTTGACCTCGTGATCCAACCACTTCGATCTCCCAAAGTGCTGGGATTACAGGCGTGAGCCATCACGCCCAGCCCTGCACCTTATTTTCATGGCTTAAAATTTCTGGGTCTAGATCAAAACCAAGGGTGCCCTGGGCCTTGCCAGCTAATGAGTGCATGGAATCCAGGGATAGCAAGAGAGGCTTGGAAAGCCCCAGCCTGTTCTTTCTCCAGGCCCTGCCAGGCTGGCCTCCCTGCCCTGGGCCTGTGTACAGGTTTGTTTCTGTGTATGTCTGTCTTCCCCTAAATGAGAGGAACCAAGGTCCCAAGTGAAGGAATCAGTGATTGAGATTTGTTCAGCTTCTGCCTCATATCATGGAATGGGATGGGGGAGCTGGGCGCCTGTCATGCTCAAGACTTATTTACTACTCACAGCAACCCAGTAAGGATAGTTATTGCCTCATTTTGTAGATCCTTTTCTTACATATGCACAAAGGCTTGTTTCTTGGGTCCTGGAATCTTTTGCGGCATTGGTAGTAATAAAAATTTGGGGGCTGGGTGCGGTAGCTCATGCCTGTAATCCCAGCACTTTGAAGAGGCCGAAGTGGGTGGATCACCTGAGGTCAGGAGTTGGAGACCAGCCAGACCAATGTGGTGAAACCCTGTCCCTACTAAAAATACAAAAAAATTAGCTGGGCGTGGTGGTGTGCACCTGTAGTCTCAGCTACTCGGGAGGCTGAAACAAGAAAACCGCTTGAACCCTGGAGGTAGAGGTTGCAGTGAGGCGAGATCGCACCACTGCACTCCAGCCTGGGCGACAGAGCAAGACTCCATCTGGGGGGAAAAAAAAAAAAAAAAAAAAAAAAATTGGCCCTACTCTAGACCTACTTAGAATTTCCCTGCGGTAGGCCTGATAATCTGCAATTTTTAACAAGGGTGACCATCAGGTAATTCCGATGCTCACAACAGTTCAAACACCTCGACAGAGCATTTTCGTAACTTGCCCACGCGTTCTTCAGTGGCAGAGCTGGAGCGTAAACCGGGGGCTTCAGATGCTAAGTCCAGGCTCTTGACAGCTCATTGGAGACGCTGGAATCACCTTCACTGCGCCTGTATCAGCGCCCGCCACACAGGCGCACAATAAACCTTCCCAGAGTGAATGAATGAATGAATGACTCATCCAGCCCCAGCTGCTTCCGGTGGGTCGGGGGCGTGGTGAGACCCTGTTTCAGTGGAGGGAGGGCTTATGCATTGCCGAGACACCGATTTGCAGACTTTGACCCTGTCGCTTTCAGAAAAGCCACTGGCAGAAGATCCGAACCATGGTCAATCTGCCGGTCATAAGCCCTTTCAAGAAGCGCTACGCCTGGGTGCAGCTGGCAGGGCACACAGGTGAGCCGCGGGGCGGGTGGGCAGGTGCCCGCGACGGGAAGGGGCTGGGCGGCGCTGACGGATGCAGGTCCACAGGGAGTTTTAAGGCGGCGGGCACCAGCGGGCTGATCCTGAAGCGCTGCTCGGAGCCGGAGCGCTACTGCCTGGCGAGGCTGATGGCTGACGCGCTGCGCGGCTGCGTGCCTGCCTTCCACGGCGTGGTGGAGCATGACGGCGAAAGCTACCTGCAGCTGCAGGACCTACTAGATGGCTTCGACGGGCCCTGTGTGCTCGACTGCAAAATGGGCGTCAGGTATGCGTGCCCTGCCAGGTTGGTTGGGGGATCAAGTGGGGGTCCGGGGCTGGGACAACTGCTTGAGGGGGGCCCGAGGCGAGAGCTCGAAGGGGTCTCCGTGTGCGCCCCCTTATGCCCTGGCCGCTGCCCGCGCCCCCACAGGACTTACCTAGAGGAGGAGCTGACCAAGGCCCGTGAGCGGCCCAAGCTACGGAAGGACATGTACAAGAAGATGCTGGCGGTGGATCCTGAAGCGCCCACTGAGGAGGAGCACGCGCAGCGCGCAGTCACCAAGCCACGCTACATGCAGTGGCGGGAAGGCATCAGCTCCAGCACCACGCTCGGCTTCCGCATCGAGGGCATCAAGGTGGGGCAGGCGCGCTTCGACTGGCACCGCCCCAGCCCCACTGCGCCCTGTCTTTCCCGATCTGTCGGCGCCCACCTCCTCCGCTCCCGCCCTGCCTGCCCCTCCACCCTCTCCCACCACCTCGCAGTCCCCTGCAACTGGGAGGTACCACTGCCCTAGGCTGTCCTCTTCCCCACTGGCGGGCCTGGGGCCCCTGACACTCCTGTCCCACCTCCAGAAAGCGGACGGTTCCTGCAGCACCGACTTCAAGACTACGCGAAGCCGGGAGCAGGTGCTTCGCGTCTTTGAAGAGTTTGTGCAAGGAGACGAGGAAGTGCTGGTGAGAGCGGGATCCCAACCCTGAGGTGTTAGGGAGCCTGAAACTAGGGACTGCCCCTGTCATCTGGCCCAGTGCCCTCAGCTGTGTCCCCACCGTGGCCTTCACCACACTGGGTCGCAACTGCTCTAGGCTCCTTCCCTTCGGGGCCACGCCGGGCGGCGTCCTGGGTCTTCCTCACAGCGGCATTTGCCAAGCCCAGCCTGGGTCCCGGCTCCTTATCGTTAGCAGGGGTTCACTTGGCGTTTAATTAACTTGCCCTCCTCTCCCACCCACCCTCTGCAGAGGCGGTATCTGAACCGCCTGCAGCAGATCCGGGACACCCTGGAGGTCTCTGAGTTCTTCAGGAGGCACGAGGTAAGCCGTGGCCGCCTGGGTGCCTGGCCGCGAGGGCTAGGGCGGGAACCCGGCGGGGGCATCTCTGGGCAGGGCCGCGGCCTGACCATGCGGGGCTCGCAGGTGATCGGCAGCTCGCTCCTCTTTGTGCACGATCACTGCCATCGCGCCGGCGTGTGGCTCATCGACTTCGGCAAGACCACGCCCCTCCCCGATGGCCAGATCCTGGACCACCGGCGGCCCTGGGAGGAGGGCAATCGCGAGGACGGCTATTTGCTGGGGCTGGACAATCTCATTGGCATCCTGGCCAGCCTGGCTGAGAGATGAGGCTGGACTCCTGTCCCTGTGGGCCGCCGCCCTGACATGTGGACCTGCAGCTTTGTCCCCACCGTGCATGCCGGCTTGAGACTGGAGCCCCGCGGTGCAGGGCAGTTCACCGGGTCCGGCAGGGCCAGGTGCCAACCACTAAGGGGGGGCACTGCCGATGCCAGGGGTTTCGCCCACCCCGGGCCCCAGCGTTCCCAGAGCCGAATGACACTAACTTATAGGAGGGGAGGGGGCAAAGGGCTTCTTCCTCAGGCCAGCTTTTCTGAGGAGGCTCTGCCCTCTCCAGAGGGGCCAGACCGTGGATTTTATTTAGCAAGCCTAGACCTTCTGGTCTAACCTCTCACACTACGATGGACTCCCCTTCCTAATAAAACTCAAAGACAAGATGCAGCTTCCTGTGCCTCAGCCCTCCGCCCCTCCCTCCTCTGGTGCCCTCTTCCTGTATCCCTGGCATCCACTCAGATCGCGGGAAGATGAGAAGCGCTTTTTATTAGAAGCATCTGCAGGGTGGGGTTCTGCCCAGATGAAGGAGGCTCATAGTAGGAGGGCAATCCAGTGCTCCCCATGGACGCCTGGGGTGTGTGTAAGGTGGCCTCTGGCCCAAAGATCAAAAGCTGGAAGTGGCTGGGCCTTTCCCTGGGAGGCCTGGGCTGGTTTCCAGCATGGCATGTGCAGTGCTGCCAGGCCAGCTCCGAGACAGGCCCAGACACAGAGCACAGACTGCAGGGAAAAGGGGCTGCTGGCATAACAGGCCACCCAGGAGCCTGAGGAGTACAGGGAGGGACCCTCAGTGCCTCAGTCCTCACCCTCAGGGCTCCTTGGGGCTCAGGAGCGATAGGTGGGATTCCAGAGGTTCTGAGGTTGGAGGCCCCTGGATTTGAGGGGCTTGAGGCCAGAGGAAAGCCAGGGGCCAAGAGGGCTACCTCCCCAACTTTTCAACTTCCCTGGACTCAGTTCCTGGGGCTGTGGGGGTCTTAGGCACGCCAAAGATCTGTTCCCCAGCCCAGAAGCCCCTTCCTCCTCTGGGGTGGGCCCCAGCTCCATTGGCAGGGGTGAATTCAGCACATCAGGGTCCTGTAATGAAGAGTCAGGCAGCACCGGGCATAGAGTTTTCTGGCCCCGCCTCCTGACCCACAAGACCAGGATGTCAGATTAGGTCAGGGGCACACCTGAGTGCAGTACTGAAGACGCTCCAAGATGCTGGCAAAGCTGGGGCGGAGCTCAGGCTCGTGCTGCCAACACTGGGTCATGATGCGGTACCTGGGGAGAGGCAAGAGTTCATGCCCACCCATGGCTGTGAAGGACCTCCCTTCCCAGGCAGCACTCAACTCACACAGGCCCTGGGCAGCCCCTAGGAGGGTCCATCCGGCCCCCTGCAACGACGAAGTCCAGCACCTCCTGGTTGGTGCGCCCAGGATAGGGCATGTAGCCCAGTGAGAAGATCTCCCAGAGAAGCACCCCAAAAGACCTGCATCACAAGTGGGGGAACCAAGTGAGACCCGTCAGGTGCAGCCTCCCCTCACATGAGGTGGCTGGAAAGGACAGGATTAGCCTCAGGGGAGGGGAACAGAGGAGAAGGGGAAGGGTATTATCACCAGGAATCTGTCTTGGATGTGAAGATGCCCTCCAGGAAGGCCTCTGGGGGCATCCACTTGACTGGGAGCAAGGCCCGGTCCCCCCTGCGGTAATAACTGGCCCTACAGGAGGGAGGAGGTGCATGATGAGTTGTTTACCACCAAGGTGCAGGCAAAACCCCCTTGGAGCAAGAGCCTTCCCACCTCCCCAAGTTCCGCACCGGTAGATATCTCGTGCCATCCCGAAGTCCCCAATCTTGGCCACACGGCTGGGCCCAGTGCAGCTCAGCAGGCAGTTCCGCGCAGCAATATCCCTACAGAGTAGGCAAAACAATCACTGCCAGAATTCAGAAGTTCTTGCTCTTCCTGATCTATTTCCTTAAAAGCTGTGTGGAAGGGCTGTTCCTTGGGGAGGGAGTGGGGATGCGGGTCCCCTGAGCCAGGACTGCTCCTAACCTGTGGATGAAGTGATTTTCCTCCAGGTAGTGGCAGCCCTGGGCTATGTCCTGGGCCAGTTGCAGCAGATCCCGCATGACCAGAGGTGATGGCTGGTCCTGGGTCAGGCAGAGGGACATCAGTCCATGCAGGTCTCAGACACATGGACAGGGTCTTTAGAGGGGCCTGGGGGGCTGAGACAAGGGTCTCACCAGGTGTGGACGACTGTGCCTCAGGAAACTCTTCATGTCCCCTCCAGACATCAGTTCCAGCAGAATGAGGCGAGGGGTGGCCCTCAGGCTGAGCCCCACACACCGCACAATGTTCTGATGGCTGAACTTGCTGAGTGGGGTGGTGGACATACCCCGTCACCAGCAGGGAGATGGAAACTATGTTCTAGGCTCCACAAAGCTGGAAAGGCCCTCTGTGTCCCCTGACTTGCTACCTCAGCCTCAGGGTGAAGAGAAGCTGCTCCTGAGCCTTCCCTTCCCGCCTTCCAGCCCTGCCCCTGGTCCCGCATGCACCTGATGATGAGTGCCTCCATGAGGAAATCCAGCTCATCCTGAGGAGAGCAGAGTTCTGGCAGAGTCTGGGGAGGAAAAGGGCACAGTTTCTGAGTTGCCCTGGACACATCGGGAGGGGGGTTAACCCTAGCTGTAGTCATTGTCCTTCCCTTCAGGGTGTTCCACTCTTCTACCCCCAGCCAGAAGTCCCAATCCTCTCACCTTGATAGCCACCTGCAGGGGACTGGAGTCCCCAGGAAGGCCAATTACCAGTCCCTCATACACCTCCCCAAAGGCACCATGGCCCAGGGCTCTGCAGGAAGACAGGTTGGAAGGGAGTGGGCAGGCAGCCTAGAGAAGAGCCCTAGAGAGTCTAGTATCCCCTTTACCTCCCCTGCCCCTGCCATATGCCCAGCTGACCCTATATAGACTCTCTCCATACCATGGCATGTCCCCAAGTAGAAGCCCTGCAAGGGTGATGCTGACTGGCATAGAGCCAGGGCAAAAGAGAGGGCAGGTGCGGGTCAGAGTCAAGGTGAGAGTGCATGATGAGGACTTCCCTGGTGTCCCTGCAGATGCCCTGGGAGGGAGGCGATCCCTGGGCTCCAAGAGTCATATTCTCTCTTTTTTTTTTTTTTTTTTTTTAAGACAAAGTCTCACTCTGTCACCCAGGCTGGAGTGCAATGGTGCAATCTCGGGTCACTACAACCTCTGCCTCCCGGGTTCAAGTGATTCTCCTGCCTCAGCCTCCTGAGTAGCTGGGATTACAGGCACGTGCCACCACGCCTGGCTAATTTTTGTGTTTTTAGTAGAGACAGGGTTTCACTATGTTGGCCAGGCTGATCTCGAACTCATGACCTCAGGTGATCCGCCTGCCTTGGCCTCCCGAAGTACTGAGATTACAGGCGTGAGATCATATTTTTTTTTTATTGAGACAGAGTCTCACTCTGTCACCCTGGCTGGAGTGCAATGGTGCGATCTCGGCTCACCACGGCTCACCACAACCTCCGCCTCCTGGGTTAAGGCGACTCTCTTGCCTCAGCCTCCCACGTAGCTGGGATTACAGGCATGCACCACCCCGCCCAGATAATTTTGTATTTTTAGTAGAGATGGGGTTTCTCCATGTTGGTCAGGCTGGTCTCAAACCCCCGACCTCAGGTGACCTGCCCGCCTCGACCTCCCAAAGTGTTGGGATTATAGGCGTGAGCCACCGCGCCCAGCTGCGAGATCATATTCTAAGAACTGGGACGGAGAGGTGACTTTGAGCAAGTTCCTTGCCCTTCTGGAGCTTCTCACGGCCTCCCTCTCCCGTACGCAAGGGATGTGGGCCAGATTTTTTCTGGGATTTATAATTCACTACAGCAGGGAGAGAATCAGAGGTGGGGATTCAGACTGCATAGGTTCTCAGGAAGAGGCAGAAGACTCACCTCAGCAGAGTAACATTGGCTGGGGAAACCTCGGTGACACCTGGGGGCAGAGGCCAGGACTGGGCCGGGCCAAGCCCCACCTGGCAGTAATAGGGATTGGGGGCCGTCCTGATGGCAGAGGTTCGAAGCTTGCTCAGCTCAAGCTCAGGGCTCGGCAGCCTCGTCTCCCGCAGGCCCTGCCACTTCTTCTGCTTCACTGGGGGTGGGGAGAATAACGGCACACCCTCTGCCTGCCCATCAGGTCTCCCTCCCCCACCTGCCCAGGACACCCCTCCAGGTGCTCATTCTGGTAAACGTTTTCCCCAGGCCTCCCCAGCTCCCTCCTATCTTAGAGTCCCACAGGAGTCTACCACTGCTCTGCTGCGGTGAGTGGTCGTGAAGTCAGCCCCGGGACCCCACGGAAGCCCACCCCAGCTCATTGGAGAGGAGCAGCCTTGAATCAGCTGTGCCTGCTAGATGCTTCGTACCCAGAATCAGGACCCCACACACCATAAAGAGGCTCAGTGTTGAGGTTGCCACCACAGCCACCATCAGAACCAGAGGGCCTGGGGGGTTGGGCAGGTCTAGGGAGAAAGAGAGACACCTCCAGTGGGAAGGTCTTCTCTGTTCCTCTACCCTCAAGTTTTACCCACGCTTCAAGACTCAGCTCAAGTGTTAATTTTTCCATGAAGCCTTCCCCCATTATCCTGGGCAAAAGCAACCTCTCCCTCTTGAACACCCCTAAGGCACTTTATACCTCCCACAACAATCGTCACTTGAGATATACATTTACATAGCTATATCTAAACAGCCTCCTACACTGGACGACATGCCTCTGAAAGGCACTGTGCACCCATGAATCTCCAGTCCCCTGCCCAGCACCCACCACAGGGCCTGGCACGCAGCAAATCTCTATACCATCTTTCCCAGTGGCCTACTGCTCCTCCCAGTCTGTGACCCCAGGAGTCCAGACCTTGGGCAAAGGTAGGACATACCCATGCAGGTGACGTTATCCACAGCTAGCTCCATGCCTTCTGGGCACAGGCACTCAGCCAACTGGAGCTCTGCCTGCCATTGGCAGTCTTTCAAAGGGCAGTGACTGCAGTTGAGGTGCCTTCGGATTTCTACCTCTCCGTGGTTCTCGGTGACTGTGAGTAAAAGAACTGATATGGTATGGTGTGGTGGGGCTGGGGCTGGGATATATTAAATGCATGCCTTTGGCTGGGTATGGGGGCACACGCCTACAATCACTGCACTTTGGGAGGCCGAGGTGGGCGCATCACCAGAGGTCAGGAGTTCAAGACCAGCCTGGCCAACCCCGCCTCTGCTAAAAATACAAAAATTAGCCGGGTGTGGTGGCGCATGCCTGCAATCCCAGCTACTCCAGAGATTGAGGCTGCAGAATCACTTGAACCTGGGAGGCGGAGGTTGCAGTGACCCAAGCTCGCACCACTGCACTCCAGCCTGGGTGATAGAGTAAGACTCTGTCTCAAAAATAAAAATAAATAAATAAATAAATAAATAAATACATGCCTTTTCCAGCCACATGGTTAATTCTTGTCCAGGACTTTAGAGCAAAGAGCAGCACCAAGCTTACAAGGGCGGTGAGAGAAGCTGGGGGACTTCTGTCAAGCCTGCACACGCCCAGGTATTTGAAGTGAATTCACAGCAAGGGGGTACTTGACAAACACACAGCATGCCCTGCATTGGCATCCAGCACAACTGACAGCCCACTTTTCTTTTTTTTAAGACAGAGTTTTGCTCTTATCGCCCAGGCTGGAGTGCAATGGCATGATGACAGCCCACTTTTCTTTTTTTTTTTTTTTTTTTTTG